>NW_019727389.1:1477816-1503488 GCF_002891405.2 Cryptotermes secundus | reverse complement strand
GGACTGATGGTAAGCACCGGTACCGGTAGGATATAGAAACTGGTAGAATATCATAGAGGGAAGCACAATGGACCAATACAGGTCTAAGTGCAAGGGGAAACCCACCCTCTCCAATAACTAACTAACTAACTAAGTAACTAACTAACTAATGGTACTTACGCTTACACTTCGTCACGTTTCTTTAGTTGCTTGTTTAAAGGCAGTGTCAGTATCGATATTATAATGCGTCGATGATGACTATGAATGTGGAACAGCTGGTGGAAAGATAACTGGCAGGGGAAACCGAAGAGAAAGCCTACCCTACATGCCCTACATGCCCTACATGCAAAATACATGGTGGCTAAATTTGCACATCATAGAAATGATTCGAATTGGGAAACCTTGACAGAGCGCAGAAAGATGGCTCGCATATGTATTCTCTTCAAAGCGTACGCGGGAGAATGGGCTTGGAAGGCTATAGGCAATAGATTACAAAGACCATGCTATCTGAGCATGGTCGATCATGACAGGAAAATTAGAAGCAGAAAGCGAAAGACAGATATCGGAAAATATTCCTTTATACACAGAAACATCCAGCTCTGGAACCAACTACCTGCAGATGCTTTAGGGACTCTGTCTTGTAAATCAAGTAATTTTAGGTAAAGGGTTAGGAAAATAATAAATAATACGAAGTGAAGGTGTGGGAAAATAATCCAAAAATGCAGTGAAGTGAAGTGAAGTGAAGTGTGGTGAGGATGTGAAAAGTACGCAAGTGTAGTGAATGGAATGAAGGGAAGGCCATGGTGAAATGTGGAGGCATCAGAACATGACATTAGTTATACCATTACTGTTACTGTTTAGTGTAGAGCATACTTATTTTTTTATTAATATTAATTTATTTAACTGTAGTTGTAAGTGTTTATGTTGTAGTTTGTACATCGTATTTGCACTGTAATCATTTCGTGTAGTGTGTCCTTTATTTCTTGTGTAATTTTGTGTGCTGTGTTTCTTTTTGAGTGTGGTGTGTTATTTTGTGTGTCGTCTTACTGTAGTATCACTGCCACCGGGTTTAAGAAAGGTTTAAGAGGTTTAAGAAAGTCCATAACTTTCTATTTGAGCTGTATGTGAAGTAAACGTTACAGTGATAGAAATCAAAATTATACTAGCATCAATTTTTTTTAATCCGTTGAGTTTCTCTGGATTACGGATTGACACGATCTATACCTTCTACACATTCTGAACACGGTTATGAACCTTTGGGTTTCATGAAATGCTTGGGAACTTCTTGACTAGCTAAGCAACTACTAGATTCTCAAGAAAAATTCTGCTCCAGGGGAGTTAGTTAGTTAATTAACAATGAGGAACAGGAAGAAACGAAACGAAAACAGAAAAAAAAAACAAAAGAAATTGACGACAGAAATATAAATGAACGGTAGCATGACATGCAATACCAATCATGAGGCCGTCTCTCTGTCATCATGAAGTGTGAAATGAAGGTACAAATCATAGGGTTCTCGGAAAAGAAAACTGTCTCGTTAGTGTCGGTGCAACGCAAAACGAAGTAGACCTTACAGAGGCGTGTCCTGTTTCTTTACAAATTTACTAAATTCTTCTTACATAATGTAGGAAAAAACCATTGTGGTAGCAATAACTACGGACTTCTCACTCCATGTAATTAGCATCATTATATAGAAAATAATTAATTTTTGTCTTCTCGTACGTCGTTATAAATCATTCCTTTCTTCCATTCCGACAATAGTTACTCATATTTTTATTACCAACATTTTAATGCTGTGATTATTATTTAAACAGTACAGTTCAGTTCCAGAACAAGGTACTTGCATAATTTGTTGGAATTATTAAACGTTACTATTAATTATGTAGAAATATAAATGCGAAATTAAAGAATCTAATTTCATCAAACGGAAATAATGTCAGTAACTTGAAACATACTGGAAGGACAACCACAATTGTAATAAGATACTAAACTTGATAGAATAGGCGACGCATCAGCTCTAATCAATATGGATTCCGCTTGGAGTGCAACACGTCTGACATTTGATTTCAGTCATTCCACATGACCATCAGGCCGATAACAGTGGCCGTGCGGTCTAAGGCAAGAACTGTCTTCGCTCGCTCGAACTCTGGGATCGTGGGTTCAATTGCCACGCAAGGTATTGATGTCTGTGTTGAGTGCGTTTATTCTATAAGCCTGCCGATACTTTTTGGCCGGTGTCCTTCACTGTCAGCGCATGAGAGCGAGTCTATGCTACGAACTTGCTTCGTCTGCAGAGAGAACATTCGTAGGCTGGCACTGGCAACTGGCAACTGGAACGTGGGAAAAGCACATAGTATCTACTAATAACAGCGATCCTACGCGCTCAACGTCTACCTTCTTACTGAGGCAACTAAGTGTCACTGCGCAAGCCCACCAATCTTAGGCTCGCCGACATGCGTCAGACCACTACGCATCAGAGATCCACCGGCCAAAATCCGCCGTCCCAACTGTATGTCTGTGTCGTTCTGTGTGTAGGTAGAGGCCTTGCAACGGGCTGATCCCCCGTCCAAGGAGTCCTATCGACTGTGTATTTGATTAAGAAACTGAAAAAGCGGCCAAGGCCCAACAAAGGGCTGTAGAGATATAATAATATTGCGACATGTAGACGTGTTGACAAACACGTTTCCGTGGAAATTGATTCTTGGAAACCAACCCGTTATGGGATGACGTTTCCGTGGATACGGGTGATCAACAAACATTTTATTGAATACGAGATCGAGGATGTTTTCTCTGTCGGTCCGTCCTGACGTTAATAGAACAGGAGCCCGTCAAATCAGTTCAGAGCAGAATAGAGAGAGAGCAGAAAGGAAGCAGATCAGATCAGATTGGAGCCGGTCGGTGTCCAGTCAGAATGAAGCGAATTTATTGTGAGTTATTGTAATTTATTGTGATTACAAGTAATGTAAAGGAGTGATCAATAAATCCAAATATCCAATCCAACTAACTCCGTGGTTTTAGTCCGCAAGCGAACTATATCGACCGAGCGACCGCCGCTTGTCGGAGAGGTTAGTGCCAACCTTAGGGGATAGACGGTGTCGCGTGGTCAGCGCAACGAATCCCCATGGCCGCCAATCTCGGTTTTCTACATCGGAACATCCAATTCAAACCTTGTATTATTAGTGACGCCCACAAAACGCGTGACAATGATGTCACATGTGACATGCCCATCAGTTGGAGCCGGCAGGTATTGATACAAGCGCAGCCAAACTGTTCACTTCAGTGATTAACAGTGCTCGTGTACATTCAACAAGAGGTAAACAATATTTAACTTGTATTGCAGAATAGTGAATCTGGAGTGGAACGTGTGTCTACAGCCAAGTAAACACCAGTCCTTACGTGACAATGAACTCATCCGCGCAGCACAGCACGCCTGCTCAGTCCAGCCAGAGCCTGATTCAGACTTCACCACACCCGAAGGTATGATACAGATCCTGATGATGGTGAAAGACGTTGGTTTTAAAATAAACACTGTCATGGCTGATAGCCAGAGAAGATTTTAGCGCCCTTAATAAAATTATTAATTTGTATAATAGGGAGGGGCACGTGGTACCGTAGTTGGTTAAGGCACTATGATCGCGGGTTCGATTCCCGATGAGGTCACTGCAATTCTCAATTGACCTAATCCTTCAAGTCGTACTGTGGCCCTGGGGTCGATTCAGCCTCTAACAGAAATGAGTATCAGGAAACTTAGTGGGTGTAAAGGGCGGCCGGCCTGCGCGTAAGGCTGACAACCTCACCGCCATCTGTAAGCCGAGTGCCTAGAAAATGTGGGAACCTCGACGTCACACAACCCTATGGGCCTCCACGGCCTGTTATAGGTATAACGTTTACTTTTATAATCGGGAACTCAAGCCGCCGAGAGAGAAGAAGGGACAACTTTCTGAAAGGAAAAACAAGCATTTACAGTAACACCAACTGCCTCTGTAACAGAGCATGTGACTGTCCAGTGAAGGGTCTGAAGGTGCTAATGTAACTGAGAGCTACCGTGAACATAATAATGATACTTCGGCTTCATAAAACGCGGATAATTTCTCGGTTGTAGTCAGGAACACTTCTTTTGACTGCTCAAAGTCATCCCTTTACCGCTGATTCATAATTTTCACTTCCCTGAGTCTCTACATTCAGGGAGGCAGCAAGGGATAGGCATACAGATCAGTAGTAGGAGCTGATGCACTGACGTTGACTGGCCAAAGTAACTATCCCCCGATTACAGCTGAGCCAATGTCAGATTCTCAAGAAGGGCTCTGACCGAACGTCAGAGTCGAGGGGTTCCACTCCCGCTCCGTACTCCGGGGACCTCGGCTTTAAATACAAACTCGTGGCCAGGCAAGTAAATTCCTGTAATATGCCTCGTATTATATCTCGGCTTCATTTCGTATACTCGCACTTTCATCAGTCATCCTGTCATTGGTTCTGAGGTTTCGAAAGTGTCGTTAAATAAACCAAGAACAGAAAAAACGACTCTGTTGCATGCAGTTATTTACTTAGTGTACTATCAAGAAGCTCTGGGAAGAACCAATCGCCTACTTTCCTTTCACTACGTACAGCGTATTGGTTGAGGCACTACGCTACAAGCCGGAAGGTCGCGGGTTCAAGTACCGATGAGGACATTGGATTTTTTTCAATTGATCTAATCCTTCCAGCCGCACTATGGCCTTCGGGTCGACTCAGCCTCTAACAGAAATGAGTACCAGGAATATTCATGGAGTATTCTTGGGGGTAAAGGGCGGCCGGCGCGTAGGGCCGACAACCTTGCCGCCATCTTTGAGCCGATTGTCTAGAAAATGTGGGAACCTTAACATGTCACAATCCTATGGGCCTTCACGGCCTGTTACAGGGATACCTTTACTTTACTTACTTACTTTTACGTACTGAGAATCTGATAGCTCACGGACCGCATAGGAACACAGCGTCCAACAGTTCTATTGTAGCGTGTGTATTCGTTGCAGCGGTAATACATTTACCGAGACAGTCGTCTCTTCTGGTTCCAGTATTCAGACCTTCAGGCATTAGAGGGGAAGACGGAGACAGCAAGGTGATCCCATAAGAATCTTTTTTCTTCTTCTTCTTCTTATTATTATTATTATTATTATTATTATTTATTTTTTTAATAAGGAAATTAAGATAAAAGCAGTGTATTTGTGTTTGCAGTAAACTAATTTGAAGGCCAACAAGAGAAGGAATATCGCAACTAAGTAGGCTGCTGCAAACCACGGGAGACAGTAGTCTGGCTTTATGTGGCATGTGAGCCATGTGAACTCGTGAGGCAGAAACTTGCAACCCTGCTATGACCCAGAAACATGAGACAAAGCAGACAAACTTGTGTCACTTTCAGAGTTTTAGCAAATGATTCACTCCTTCTGGCACAGTATAAAGTAGGCGTACATCGATTTTTCTGATAGCTGATTTCATCTTATCATCATTTATTATGCATCCTTGACGCCCACATAGCCAGTGACAAACTGTGGGAGTGGAGACAAACACAAGAACATGAAGTACATTAAAATCCATGTCAGGTCGCTGCATAAACGAATGCTTTCCCCAGAACGACGCTCTCCACTTTCCCTTCTGCCGTTTCTTGTCACACAACTCGACGTTACGAACATAAATGAAACGAAGACATTATGATTAGATCTACTCTCTTCTGGCACTTGAAACCGTTAATATGGTAGATGCCTTGGATTTTTAAAGAATCGAAATTGAAGAAAAGAACGAAATGTACTAAATACTATTAATGGCCGCGCCATAGCTCAAGCGGTTAATCGGCCCTAGCGTCGACTCAGCCTCTTAACAGAAATGAGTATCAGGAATCTTCCGGGGGGGGGGGAGTAAAGAGCGACCGGCGCGTAAGACTGGCAACTTCACCGCTATCTGTGAGCCGATTATCTAGAGGGCGTGGGAGCCTCGGCGTCTCACAACGCTATATAGGCTTCCACGGTCGGTTACACGGATAGCTTTACATTTTTTTACGGGCTCCATAGCGTCGAAAGGCTAGATGATTAACGAATGATGAATTGGAAGGATGTTGAAGGCTGTGGACTATTTAAAGGTACTATTTAAGCATTCGACTGGACGTACTGAGTAAAACCACAAAAATCACTGTTAGTGTAGTCAGTGTCCCGGCTGAGACTCGAACCAGGCACTTTCCGAATGAAAATCAGAAGGGTTGCCGCTTCAGACTCTTTGGTTGATAAAGGGGTCGTACAATTTCCGCAGGATTTAGGAAACTTGTTACAGCAGAAAAAGATCACCTTCGAATTATGCTGTAGCATGAAGGAAGAGAGGTAGAAAGGTAAAACCATTCCTATAACAGGCCGTGAATGCCCATAGGGTTGTGATACGTCGAGGCTCCCACATCTTCTAGACAATCGGCTCACAGATGGTGGTGAGGTTAGCCCTAAGCGCCGGCCGCCCTTTACCCCCAGGAAGATTCCTGGTACTCAGTCCTGTTGGGAACTCAGTCGAGCCCAGGTCCATAGTGCGGCTGGAAGGATTAGGTCAATTGAAAAATCCACTGAACTCATCGGGAATTGAAACCGCTACCTTGCGGCTTATAACACAGTGCCCCCTACAAGGAAGAGAGGTAGAACAAGTAACGAAGGAATGGTAATGCCAGACAAGTGGCACGCCTCATTCAGGCCCTATAATGAATGTGCTCGAAGCTTACCAAATATTTGATTTGTTGGGAGAACAATTGCTACAGGCGATATGCCTGCTACCAGCAGCAGTAGAAATGATTCATACACAACCCCAATGTTTCTGAAGGCAATATATCGGCATGTCCACTGCCGTGTGATGTCCTGACAGGCCGTTATATTCTACATTTCCCGAGCTCAGAGGAGCGCAAAGCGGAGCCTGTATCATCAGCAGCAGCTGAAGAGGAAGAAAGAAACGAGCAATGACAGCATGGAGCGGGCTACATGACGACGCTGTCCGTACCTCGGACTATACAGCAGCGAATGACTGGATGACAGTGAAAAAGGAATTGGGAAGGATGTGGAAGGAATAAGTTTGCTTAATTTTTAGGCACGATGTACTATCCCGGAATTTGCCGATCACGCTGCACGCGCGATCTAAGGCATGAACTGTCTTCGCTCGCTCGAAAGCTGGATCATGGGTTCGAATCCCACTCAAGGCATGAATATCTGTGTGTGCGTTTATTCTTTGTGTTCTGTGTGTAGGCAGAGGCCTTACGATGGGCTGATCTCCCGTCCAAGGAGTTCTACCGTCTGTGTAAAAAAGATTACGCAACTGAAGAAGAGGCCAGGGCCCGACAAAGGGCTGTAGAGCTATTTATGAATGAATGAATGAATCCCGGAATTTTCCTGGAGGAACTGAAGAGAACCATGAACAAAATCAATCAGGATTTCAGTGTCCTGGCCTAGATTCGAACAGGCTATCTCCCGGATACAAGGCAAAGGCGTTATCGCATTTACGTATGGTAATAACAGTTTCCTATTGTTAAATAATAAGAAACAAATGAAAGGTCAGAATCCTAACGTCAATGGTACTTCTGCTACCTCAATATTTCTACTTTCGTCATGACAGTACTGCTAACAACGGATAATTGATTACATATTATGAAAATGTGTTCATTTTGTTGAAGTATGGGACGTATACTAACAGCCTGACTCAAACCGTCTCGCCTGAGTAATCCAAACAAGTAGCAATTCATTACAATAGCATGTAACCCATAGAACTGCCATGCTGGACGGAAATTCAACATTATTCGCATTCCAAACGGATATTAGCCAGTATTGTCTTGCGCTATATTACATTCTTCAGTTGTTCTCTCAGTATATCTTGCCAATGACAATAGTTTGAGATAATTTAAGGTCATACCTTCAAATGCAAAAAATACCCGTATCTCAGATTAATTATTTTCGGAACACAGACATCTCTGACGTCTTGACTTCTCATTTGATGCCAACAAACAAGAGAGCAGAGTTAAGTCGAAACAAGTACTCTTTGAAGTCGTAATCTTCTGAAGAAGAAATTCACAAATTACAGACACAAATACATTATTAGATTTTCAAAATGTTGTTAACAGCGTTGTTTTCCTCTACGGTGCTTCATTTGTGAGTATCCTCCCTGACAGCCTCTCTTTGCTGTGCACCGACAGAAGTCTGAGATGACATAAAGGACACGTTAACACTAAAAATCTCTTTGGTGGATACTGTTTGATTCTTCAAAACAAATATCTCCAATTTAATTTTAATCTGGGAGAAAGAGAAGATATGGGAAAAAAGTTTAAGGCAGTTCTATAGTTTGTACATGGCAAAATAGTTGTCGGTTATTTTTTCCTTTTTTTCTTCTCTACGGCTTTACAACCCTTTGGATCTTGGTTACATTTTCACTTTCTTAATCTTAAACACAGTCGGTATCACCCATTAAGACTGGGGAGCAGCTTGTCGCAAGGCCTATAGCTACACACAGAACAACAAAAGCACACAGGCATCCATTCCTCGAGTTGGATCTGAACCCACGACCCCAGTGTTCGAGCGGGCGAAAACGATTCATGCCTTGGGTCGTGCGGCCACTGTGATCGGCAGTAGTCGACTAAGGACAGGAATAATTTACATACGTAGAATTACTTGTGAGGAAACCAAAAATTGGAAATATAATTCCAGAGAAATGAGAGGTCCTGAAAGGCTATGAACTGGATGGCGAGAACTTAGAACAAGACTATACAATTATTAACTTTCGGACATTATCCAGCGTACGGTTTTTAATATAAAACATTCCTATGGATAATGCCCAAACAGCCAATAATTTTATTAATATACCGTCGTCACAAACTTCTGAACAGGATTATAGTTTAATTTTGAATGACTGAAATGGAAACGTGAAACTGTGAAATCTACTTAGCTATATGGTAGCACGCGGTAGCGTAGTTGGTTCAGGCACTATGCTACAAACTGGAAGGTGGCGGGTTCAAGTCCCTATGAGGTCACTGGATTTTTTCAGTTGACCTAATCCTTCCGGCCTCACTATGGCCCTGAGGTCGACTCAGCCTCTAACAGAAATGAGTACCAGGAATATTCTTGGGGGTAAAGGGCGGCCGGAGCGTAGGGCTGACAACCTTGACACCATCTTTGAGCCGATTGTTTAGAAAATGTGGGAACCTCAACATCTCACAACACTATGGGCCTTAACGGCCTGTTACCAGGATAGCTTTACTTTACTTTTACTTACTTACGCAGCTATATAAATTCTATACTGGCGTTGAATGACTGGCATTTTAGGCTTCTGCTGAGAGTCGCTGCTGGGGCGAAAAGGGGAATCGGAAATAGAAGGAAGTGGAGTGGGCCCCTTTACGTGAGAAGCTAATCACAAAATGTTCCGGTTACAATCGGCCGAGATTCGAACCCTGTAGTCCGTAAATACAACACTCGGACTTTACTACCATCAAGGTTAATCCGTCTTTACAGGTGGACTTTTGCAATTGACCTAATCCTTCCAACCGCACTATGGCCCTGGAGTCGACTCAGCCTCTAACAGAAATGAGTACCAGGAATCTTCCTGGGGGTAAAGTGCGGCCGGCGCGTAAGGCCGACCTCACTGTCATCTGTGAGCCAATCGTCTGTAGAATGTGGGAGCCTCGGCCTTTCACAACCCTATGGGCCTCCATGGCCTGTTACAGGGATAGCTCAATCGTACTTTACTCATAAATGGTTTTCGTCTTTTGTCGCTGGAGCCTGATTCAAGCCTTAGTATTCTCTATTGCAGAAAAAACAGACGATCGGCCTACTGCCTGCACAATGTATAGAATATGAACATAGATCAAATCCACGAACTGGAATCAAACCCGCGACTGGCGACCTAAAATCTTTCGTGAAGAAAGGAGTCAGCATTCGCCCGTGAACATAGGTTACGCACACCCATGCATACACAAATGAAGATATAATTGTTCGATTCCGAAGCTTTCTGGACATGTTGCTTCAAAGATAAATAAAACAGAATGATAAGCAAACTGTCATCACATCAGCTAATTATGTGTTTGCGTTCGAAGGCTGAACATAAAAAACACTAATTAGACTACACCTTGAGGCTGATAATTATATCCATCTCCACAAACTATTTAATCATCACTATCATCATCGTCGTCATCGTCGTAATCATCATCATCATCATCATCATACAATGGGGTGTTACCCCACCAGTTAGGGCCGCGCCATAGCTCAAGCGGTTAGTCGCTGGCTTCCCACCGCGCCGGCCCGTGTTCGATCCCGGGTCTGGTCAAGTGGGATTTGTGGCGGACAAAGTGGCGCTGGGGCAGGTTTTCTCCGAGTACTTCGGTTTCCCCTGCCAATGTTCATTCCACCAATTGCTCCACAATCACCCTCACCTATCAGTTGCAAGTACAGGTGTAATTCTTAAAATTTAAATTCCCTAAAATAAAACTGTAAAACTGTCAAAAGTTAACTTCTCCGTGTAAATCCTGGACTGCTCCGTTCCCATTTTATTGATGCATTTGTGATAAGGTAAAGAGGTAAAGTTATTCCTGAACTTAATTAAGCACCACAGCATGAAGATGTCTGGGGGAATGTAGGTATAGCGCCACAATTTTTAACCTCGGCACTAGACGGAGGTGGGTGGTCAGATTAACGCTCATGCCGCGTTAACCCCAAGGAAAGCGCCCCCGGTACCTATTAGGCAGAAGGCTTGGAAGGTCCCAGAGGAGGTCTGGACGCTGTGGAGAAGAGAATCTCTTATCCCTATGGGTAATAGATTTCCTTGGTCGTTCAGTCCGGAGCCTGTCGCTATACCGATTGAGCTACGGTACAGCCATTATCCATCTATCGCTCCTAAACGTACCAGTCACCGTATACTCTTGTTCATGTGTTAAAGTTAATATATACTGCGAGCCCAGCTCTGGATCAGAAGTAAAGAACCGAAGGAACACAGAAGAGGTGGTCAAGCCCATTGCACAACTCGGAAGCACAGGCCGAATGATGATTGGATGGGGAAAGCCGCAGTACCAGGAGAGAAACCTGCCCCAGTGCCATCACGGTGTCACCACAAATCCCACACTGACTACCCTGGGACTGGAACCGGATCTCCGTGTTGGAAAACCCGCCACTTTGAGGGTACGTCACACTTCGAGTACGCAAACTTATGAAAGGAAAGTTCTGTGTGTTGAATGAGATCTCAGGTATGGTGAATTTCGTTCCCACTGTATGCTGAGAACAGACTTTATTAACTTTCTAATCATGACGTAAGGACCTACGCCACTAACTGATGGTGACGCATCCCCAAAGCTCTTTCAAACACACATTAATATTTGTCCGCAAAAGGGTATTTAAAAATATTTATGTGACGGGCTGAATTCTAATCAATGCAGTTTCTGGCAACTGATTTTTCAGAACCACCGGTCACAGTGGCCTTGCGATCTAAGGCACGAACTATCTTCGCCCGTTCGAACACTGGGATTGTGGGTTCGAATCTTACTTCAGGCATTGATGTCTGTGTGCATTTATTCTGTATTTGTGTTGCCCTGTGTATACGTAGTGGCTTTGCGACGGGCTGATCTCTCGTCCAAGGAGCCCTACCGACTGTGTAAAAGATCAACAAACTGAAAAAAACTGCCAAGGTCCAACAAAGGGCTGTAGAGGCATAGACAGACAGTTTTTCCAGAACCACCCAAAATTAAATTCTTGATAAGCTATGGTGTCATGTAGCAGTCATGAGTTTATCCTACCCTCCCGGCGTTCGGTCCGGACACGATATGAACAAGTTGCAGTAGCAGCTACGCCTACATCTGGGCGACTTGGAGATTACTATCTTCCGGAATGTGACGCCATAGTGTCTGGTATATTGTTAATGTTTTGGACGGTGTGCTGCCTCCACCTTGAGGGTACACCGCGGCGGCCCGGGTTCAAGCCCGGCTTAGGACATGTAGGATTTATGGTGGACAAAGTGGCACTGGGGCAGGTTTTCTCCTAGTACTTCGGCTTCCCCTGCCAACTCGCATTCCACCTACTGCTCCGCAATAATAATAATCTATCATCTGGGGCTGGTACAATAGGCCAAACAGTGGACGCAGTACCAAGTGGATTCAGTCTCATTGTAGAAAAAAAACCTTGAGGGTACAAGAGTGCTGCTTCCATCTTCAGGGAAGAATAGTGAATCTTCTGCTCTGAAGATGTATGTAGCACGTTCGAATGTCAGCAACGACTTACCAAGCAACACAGTATAGTCCAGAAAAAAGCAATAATCTTCGTAGCATCTATTTAGTCACAAAGTAATTCTCACAGTGTTACGATTACTTCATCCACAAACATGAGCGCACCGCGGTATGAGAGAAGACAGACAAGCCACAAGTAGCAAACCCAGTCTGTTGCTACAGAAACACAGGAAATAAAAAGAAACGAGATTGGAACCATGACATTGTCCTGTTATTATGACATTAGAGAGTGAGAGATGGCCGGTATATTATTGCTGCTGATTGTTATGATGACGATGATGATGACGGTAGGCAATGACGACAACGGGAGGAGTTTCCTCGACGAAGAACTGGCCAGGTATATAACTGCTATGTAATAGGAGGAGAAGACCGAGTCAGCCCACAAGGAATGGTACAGACAGGTAGCTGTGGACACTATACGCGCTCCTGCGCCTGCGTGCAATTGAATGAGCTCATCGCGCGTGTTTTGTTTTAAAGTTTTAAACTAGATGTCAGTGAAAATAAGACAAAGCTATATCGCTGCAACTAGAAACAGAGTGTATTATTGTCACCGTTATCAAGTTTACGTCAAGATAAATCTGCAAGATACCATTCGCAGCAGTGATAACATTTACCGATCCTCCCCCCCACTCTCTCTGACCGCCTTCTGCAGAATGAAGAGTGTAGGTGAGTAGAAAATATAGTGGTTCATGGTAGTTGGCATGAATGAGGGGTACGGCCACGTGGTTAAACAACGTGCATGATGGTAGTAGTTTTTCAGGAGGACAGCAATAATTAATAATGGTGTTTACGTTGATTTATTGCGCGAGTGTTGCTAGCGGCCAGCATGAGTGAAGTTCTTGAAATGCTGCAGTGTTGTTCGAGATTCGTGTCAGGCGTGATGAGACTGGTGAGTGCTGTGTAATTCGAAGTATAAAGTGAGCGTTTAGGAAAGAGCTTTATTGTGAGCCGTGTACGCGATAGGAACTTGAACAAATATCTTTTTGCTTGAGTATTCAAGTGTGCGAATTGGTGAAGTTTGTTCACAATCTGGTTAATAAAATAACGCAAGTGACTTTCACATGTCTCCGATGTGAAGCTGTGTTTGAGACACATCTTCCTTTTTAACATAAATTAGTGAGACTTAATACAGTGTATTTATATAGAAACTGTGAGACTTGGTTAATTTGAACGTGGAAATTATTTTCTTTATGCTGGTATGGTTCAGAATCTGTGACTAACTATGAAGAAACAATTTGTATGTGCTCTTTGTAGGGACTGCACGAAATTGATACTTATGCGTAATGTGTCGTGTCTGCTCTACCATTCTCTTGTTTAATCCTCAGAAGCATCAATTAAAATTTGGTACACGTTACTTGCGTTGTGTACTGAAAGCGAGTTTCATTTCAGTCCGCGTTACTATAACAATCTGCAGGCCCACATGGAGCTAAAACCAACTTTATCTGATTTCTCCCAAAACGCTTATCAAACAAAACACTGGGGTATTATACACTGTACAGCCATTACGAATATCTATTATTGTTATTTTAAAATGTATCGATATAGAGTACATCGTATTTGACGAACTACAACAAAGAAAATCATTCCTAACCATGTGGTGTGTTAATGTACATACGTTGATTAGCTTTGCTGACAGCAGAATTTAGGTCTGTCAGAAACAGTTATTTTTTTACTTGTTGACCAAACGACTTTATCAGTATTAACAAAGTGCAGCATCGGATAAGACATGAATAACAAATTTGAATGGATTTGGAAAAAAAAATCATGATATAATTGAAGATACTAACACGGTCGGTGTCTCGACTCAGTGTAGAACCGAACGCCTCCCGAACAGAATCTCGGCTAACCTATTCCGTAGTGTCTGCAATAATTTGTATATGCAGTAAGTGAATATCAAAACCACTGACGGTCCGTACGTATCCAAAACAGTTGCGAAAGAGTAGCTAAATTAAATGAATCAATTAATCAAGCTCTACGAGGAGGAAAGCCTCCAAGAAATTTCTCTCTTTCTGAGAATTTTTAATAGATTTTCTATGTTTATGCACAGCAGGGAGCTTGTTGGAAGAATTAGATACGAAACTGAGGTACTCGTACGAAGTGGCAACTCCTTCTCAGAACGCTGAAGGAAAACATCGTAACCTGTCTCTCAAAGGCCTCGACCTTGACACTAAAGAGGAAGCTATGTGGAGAAATTAGCGCCAATGGAATTCAGTAGGTACGATTCCAGGCCAGCAAAGAATTTTTGTCCTGTAGCGCACCTGAACAGGAAGTCCAGTCGGCTCAAGTATATGACAAGTTTATCTCTTGGGATATAACGCCATGTAATGTGTTGAAAATCAACCAATGTTCCTCCAAAACGTCGGTTGATTTATCCCAGAACATATAACTCTTCCCAACCGCCGCTGTGAGAACCTCAAATCTTAAAAGTGTATATCGTTTGAAATCTCATTTTGGGCGCGATCCTTCTCCTAATTTTTCTTATTTCCTTTATGACGATACATCTGGGCTCTCTCACGATGTAGGCCTACAAAATATTCATTCTTTCATTAGTATCTAAGGGATCGAATAGGCTAGAAGATGTGATTGTTTATTTGTACTTTTTAGGGACAATGTCAGTAACTCAGAATATAGGCCTACATCATCGAATGATCGGCTGATGACGAATAATATTAGCTAGTATGTGGGAGAAATTTCTGGTGGTCTAATTCATGGTACTCTCCCGGTGTTTGTCTGGAGGAACTGAAAGGAAAACCACGTCAAACCTCAGTCAGAACAGTGGATGTCCCAGGTGAAATACGAACGGGGTACTTCCAGAATACAAGTCAGATACTTTGCCATTTGAGCCAAAGTGCTTGCTGGACTTAACTGTGAAACAAGAAGTAATTTGCAAGAGAACTGCGAAAATAGTAGTTAAATACAGTACTGCAGCTTTCACTTGTAAGGAACGTACGGAGACATATAAAATGTGGGGATTACGATGGTCATATTCCTAGACGATTTCTACCACACACTAATCAGAAAGTAACGTAACATAATATGGAGAGGGAGTTTTGCTGCTGTGTTGGCAATAGCTATATTGCAGTGCATGAATTTATATGGATATATCTTTCTATGATATTAATTGGGGCACGCAGTAGCGTAGTTGGTTGAGGCACTACGCTACAAGCCGGATGGTAGCGGGTTCGAGTACGGATGAGGTCATTTAATTTTTCCAGCTTACCCAATCCTTCCAACTGCACTATGGCCCTGGGGCCGAATGAGCTTCTAACATAAATGAGTACCAGGAATGTTCCTGGGATAAAGGGCGGCCGGCACGTAAGGCTGACAACCTCACCGCAATCTGTGAGCCGGCAGTCTAGAAAATGCGGGAGCCTTAACCTCTCAAACACGTATGGGCCTTCACGGTATGTTACAGGGACAGCAGCTTTATAATGTTAACATGGATGTTCATTCCTTCATTACGAGGTCCTAATTTTCTAACTAATTTTGTCAGGAGACATTCATCCAGGATATTTCAGACGAAAGGATTTGGATCTATAAATTTCACTCCATTATCCGTGACCTATTATACTCTACCAACATAAAGCGACCATATGATCTGGTAATACATCTATTTGTCAAGAACCGATATGTATCTGAAACAGGACAAATGGCGGTATAGGTTGTCTGTGTATAAAATGCAAAGCTTTTAAGAACGCATTTCGGAAAACCTCTCATCTACACCTAGTCTTCCTCTTAACTCTGAGACCTTCTGGACTGTGACATTAAGATTACAATCGAAATTTCACCATCATGAAAACCACAAATTTTAAGAGTAATAAGCATATACTTAAAAATGCTGTGGAGACGGACTAACTGGTCCTTACATTCACTCCGTACGAAACTTAATACAAAATCATTAAGGAAAAAGAGATTTCAGAGTTTAGATACGAAGCACTGTCCACTGTTAAACAATAAACAAAACAGAATGAGTCACCAAAATTTGAAGACAATATACTGTTAATTCTGTAACATTCAAATGGGTTATTTCCTTATTTTTTATTTTTCGTTGGTTACCGTTTAGAGCAGGGATGTGTAAACTCCGAAGAACGTTGGCCATATAGAAGACTTGTTTCAAAACCACGATGAGCAAACAACACATTTTACTGTGCTCCGTGATAAAACAAACAGACGTAAGAATAATTAATATCACACCTGCCAATGTTTGTTGTTTGATATTAGTAACCAAAAATATAAACTTCACTATTTGCATAGCTGATAAGAAGTTTACACTGTACTGTCCCAGAGACGAGTTTATATCGGTGGGGGGAGGGAGGATTTCAGGAGGGAGTATTTGTGAATGCGTTAAATATGTAGATGTGTCCAGGGTGCGGTCAGCAGTCTTCCTTGTATGAAGATGTCTTATGGAAAAAGGAAGAACTCCTTACAAATAAAAGATATTACATTCCGAGGAATTCCGTGATCAATCAAGGAAGATACGACCGGTTGGCCAGAAAGCTCGGATGACGAAAACCAGAAAGTAACTACATCTGGTAGAGTTCATCTTGTCTACTTAATTAAGACATTCGCTGTATTTTATGCAATCAGTCTGTTTATTACACAAGATCCTGCCACTGGTCCCTATCCTGAGCCAGATGAATTCGGCCCACAACTTCCCATCCTGTCATTCTAAGATCCACCTTTTAACATTATTATCTCATTTAAAACTAGGCCTTCTTAGTGATTTCTATCCTTCGAGTTTTCTTACCAAAAATTTTGGTATGTATTGTTCTTGGCTTCTCATGGGCACTACATTTCCCACCAGTTTCCTCCTTCCTAATTTATTTACCCTAATATTTGGTGAGAAGTATACATTATGAAGCTCCTCATTATGCAATTTTCGAACCTCAAATTACTTCCTTCCTTGTGTGTTCCAGTCCTTTTCTAGTCGCACTGTTCTCAGTTTTCCTCACCCTTTGTTCTTCCCCTAATGCAAGTGTGGCGAAGTTTCATTCATATGCAAAAAAAAAATAGACATAATTATGTTCTTTATTTTAATTTTACAGTTTTAGATGAGAGATGGAAAGACAAAATGATCTGAACTGAAACGTAGAAAGGGTTTCCCAATCTATTTCTCTAGGTTCCATTGTAATATTTCCCCACATACGTCTAGGTCTTCCTGGTGGTCTCTTTCCTTCTGGCTTTCTTCCCCAAAATTTGTATGAATCGCTTTTCTCCCCATGTGTGCTACACTCCCTGCTCCTCTCATCCTCCTTGACTTGATCATTCTAATTATATTTGGTGAAAAGTATAAGTTATTAAGCTTCTCATTATGGAAGGATTTATTAGCTACATTTTTATAAGTGTACTTCTAGTAACAAGACACGTACATGTATCAAATTAGTTTTTCTGCGTTTATTTCTCGTTTAATATAGCGTTTGTGTTTTTCTATAAGGTGTTTATATTCTCACCCTCATAGAGCGCAAAGGATTTTGGCGAATAGATCTGTTTGGGGAGGGGTCACTTTGAAGAGCAAAATAAAGACGTGACAATGATGTAGAAACGGATATGAGGGAAATTTATTTTAGTGACACGGACTGGACTCAACTAAGGACAGAATTTAAGATTTTTTTCTGTAATTCGGGATATTTTGGTTTAACTACAAGTCAGGTAATTAGTCGCTGCTGTTTATAATTATGTTCAACGCCAAATTTGTAAGAAAGTGTACCTCTACGAAATGGTTCTATGACTGTACTCCTAACAGAACTCCACAACAGCTGACAGACGCATAAAATCTAGATATTGATTAAAGAACTTTCACTACATGACTAACTTGAATATCAAACACCGGAAACATGATTATATGAAATGCAACATAAACAGAAATAGACAATAAATTCAAGATTAATAACAGGTCACAGATAAGTAGTGAACCTTATCGATATTTTACCAAATTGTCATCAACGTAAAGTAAATATAGGATATGTTCTTCAATCTTACGATATTCATAAAAAGTTCTGTAACACCCAAAGCATAAAATGAAGACAATTACTGGGTTTCTGGACTTTTTCCATCGCCCGGTATTCTAGAGAATAGAAAGCACGACGTTCCCATAACTAGATCTGTTTCCGGCCTCAGGTGAAGGAGGAGGAGAGAACTACGTCGTACTCAGCTGGGCCGCTCAGAAAGAGCTAATCTCAGTCACTAGATTAGCACTTTCTAAGGGGCCAAACTGAGTATGTGCCTTCTCCCCCCTTCACCTGAGAACAGAAACAGATCCAGTTTCCGGTACGTCGAGCTTTCTATTCTCTAGAAAATCCGGACGATGGAAGAAGTCCAAAAACCCAGTAATTCTGTGTGTTTATACACCATCGTTAGGATCTACTCATGCAATGAAGAGTCTGAAGACAATAAATTTTATGAAGTTCAAATGATAAGAGAGTCCAAAATTGTGCAAATCGGACCTCCAGGTTTCATTTATGTATTCAAAATCGCCTGCAATAGTAGACACACAAGAAATACGTATCCATGGCTCCGACTTGCCCGACTGTCCCAACTAGAAGAATTAGAACATATTCAGAATGTATACGAAATCTGAGGTTTTCATGTCTGTGAAGATTTATATTATGCACCCTGAAGACGGAGACAGCATGTTATTCCGAAACATCAGTAGCCACCTGCCCAACTATACATTGTCTTAACCCAGAAAACCGTAATCTATATAGGACAGAATTTATTTCTGCCTCTTTATATGACCTTCATTTCGGTAGGAATTAAGAGACAAACGCAACGTAAGCAAAGCCCGAAACATATCTTTGGACTAGTTCCTCGCGCCTGTCTGGGGAAGAACCCCGTTGGAGGCCAGCGCAGCGCTAATGATGTAACCAATGCGCGGTACAAGTGAGATTTCTCAGAAATGCCGGCGTACTTCCCAGACTCCCCCACTACATAACAGCAGCTGACAGAACGCCGTGTCTCGAACCAGAATGAAGCCAAGCAAGACAAAGCACTACACTCTCCATGGAATGGCTAATCGACGTAAGAGAGAAGAAAGAGTTATACGCTAAGAATTTGTCACAATCCACCAAGGTCATTCTTTTTGGGAGGAAAGCACTTTTAAGTGTCACATCTAATTGAACTTTCCGATCCACTGTCCAGCGAGGCCTTCAGCTGTCGTCATGTCTCATATCCTGTATCACATATCCCACTCAGCCGACTACGGTGCCTCGGCCGGCGCGACGCTGCAGTATAAATGAGCAGCCCCTTTGCGACGGCACATTTTACGGTCCCACTCTTTTGTATTTTTAAATTAAAACCGTTACTACTGATCTTCTGTTCATATCATGACCATTAATTGGTAGTCAAATAAACATGTTATGCGACGCTGTAAATAGAACTGTTTTAAATATTACATCAACTGCGGTCTTTGTCCCAGAGCCTATCGATGTCGTAATTGTGGCGAAGTTTAATTTAAGCTTGTGTGTTTTAACAGGAGGGACGGTCTTGAGGTGACATATAGGCTTGCATTGAACCTGACAGTTCTTTAAAGGGTTCTGATGAGAGTGTATAATACTCAGAATTACTGGGTTCTTTGACTTTGCCCATCGTCCGGTATTCTAGAAACTAGAAAAAACAATGTTTCGGGAACTGGATCTGTTTCCGTTTAGTGACTGAGGTTAGCTCTTTCTAAGGGACCCAACTGAGTAGGTGTCTTCCCCCCCCTTCACCTGAGAACGTAAACAAATCCAGTTTCCGAAACGTTGTGTTTTTTAGTTTCTAGAATACCGGACGATGGCCAGAGTCCAAAAACCCAGTAATTCTCACAGTTCTGACATGCGATTCTGTGCATTTTAAAGGCAGCTGTGTGTAAAATAGACTTTCTTCCTAATCCTGTCCGACTGAGAAATCATAATCATATGACTGTTTGTTACTGTACATGTATTCCGGTAACGAAGTCATACAAATATCTGAATATCTGAGATAATTCTGTGGTCTTGTGGGCCACTGGAGACCTCCTCAGGTTGCTAACACTCTATCATCGATAATACCAATGAACTTGGAACAAAAATAGTAGAATTCAGGTTACGGTTTTGTAAATTCGTATTCAATAAACATAAAATTTTAATGTATCAAATTTGTTGCGAATACTAACAATGATAAACTTACGACTGCGCAAGAATATTTGGTTTTGTGAAATATTCATTTAACTTAAGATACTGTCACATGTCACAGTGACTAAAGACGGGGTTCGGATTGGTAACTGGATTTACTTACAACCTACAGGTCATAACAACAAATAATACTGATACTGATTTTCACACAATTTAGTGCCACTCCACACTAATCTTTTCAGCCTATTTCCACTAGTCTTCACTATCCGTTTCCTGGCAATGGCTTTGTAACACTAAATTACATCCTCCCAATACCACTGCACTATAGGACACATAAATTCTTCAAATCACATGTTAAATGTTCACAGGCTGATTTCTTGTACCCTTCTGTATTCCTAGCTCCAATTCGCTCTGAACTTACAGCTCACGGCTCTCGTTATATAGCCGCGGAACGGACATGGTCCTACAGTAAACACATATCACGTGATCGCTATCCAGCCAATCTATTGGCGCTTCGGTCGGATCTACAGAAAGCACAACTTCCTCTACTGCTGCGTATTAGACCGTGTTTACAGAGCTGTTGCCTGGCAACGCTTTGATCAAATCCGTTACAATATTAAAAGAAAATATACAGTGACATTCAGGCATAACGTCTGAATTTCGTATGAACATGTAAATAATTATACAGAGTTTTGGTACAGAAACGGTTTTGAAAACAACTGCTTGGAGCACTGTGTAAGAGATGACGGAATAACATGATATAATTCGGCAGGTAAGTTTGAAGCTCGGCGGTAGATGAATCTGCCCCAGGATTGTGCCCGAAAGCGAATTTTATTATGAACCGTGTTTGGCCTTCGGTTACCAGAGTACTTTCTAGTTAGTCGCTTAATTATATGCCAGTGAACCTGCATCAGCGTCCGTATTCGTTCTAGATGGACTTCGTTCCTGGGCGCCCGTTACCGAGAAGACCGTACATTCGAACAAACAGGAAGTCTCGTACATATACAGTATCCCTGCGAAACTGCAGTGATCTTCATTACAAACCTAGTAAACGAACAAGCCACAAAGACACCGTGACGCAAGCACACCTGGCCATATGTGTTTATAAACTCGACACCTATACGAACATACGTATCATGCACAAACGTTAATCACAGCATTGCGCTGCCGGCCGAAATATCTCACATTTTTTGTAGTTAGTAAACAGGTTATGTTAGCTAATTTTAGGAGGCCGTTCGAGAGAGGGGTCGACCTACAGCACTACCCCTGTCGCTTATCAGTGTTTCTCTATTGCACACTGCTGCAGTACAACCGACACCGCACACACAACTACAGACACGTGACAATTCAAACTTTCATCTTCATCCTACCTTCCAGTGGACTCCACAGTAATCCTCTTCTTTGTTCTGCCTTATATCCAGCACCACAATAAATTTATAAACAACAAATTGCACAAACTCTTTCACTTATACACATTCGCGGTTTTTTACTGTCGACATATTGTGACGTCATAGCCATGGCCTTCTATACGCAAGCTGTCGCCAACTGTGACAGCAGAGATATTGTAACTGAGATTCTGTGTTTATAAAAGTAGTCTACTTGTTCTTCTGACCCGTTCCGGGACTAAAGAACTTTTTGTTACCGCTTTATGGAAGTAAAATCGACATTTACGGAAGAGAGTTTATGTGGCAGTTCTGCTAACTGCACCATTGTCACACTGATACTGCAGGACAGAGTCGAGTTTCATTCTGATGCAATTTGAACTGTCTGGACACAGCCGAGTTTTATAATGCGGCTTACGAAAAGCTAGATCTCCAAATCACCAAAATATTGGGTGATCAGGTGTGTATAACATTTCAGAATGAAAGTAATACCAAGAAGTAAAGATGTCACAAACAGACTGCAATATATTCGTATTATAGGCCCAGTCAAATCTCTCTGGAATTGTACAACGGAATGATTAAGCCAATATGAAATAAAATCCCCTTATTCATACCCGTAATGAGTGAGTTTAATTCAATCAACAACGCATTTGTTTATGTATAATATATTTTAACTGCACAGCGGATCACAGTGGCCGGGCGGTCTAAGGCATGAACTGTCTTCGCCCGCTCGAACGCTGGGGTCGTGGGTTCAGATCCCACTCGAGGCATGGATGTCTGTGTTTATTCTGGGTTTGTGTTGTCCTGTGTGTAGGTAGCCGCTTTGTGACGGACTGATCCCCCGTCCAAGGAGTCCTACCGACTGTGTATGGGATTACGAAACTGAAAAAGGAGCCAGGGTCCAATAAAGGGCTGTGGAGCCATTGTTGGATGGATGGATGGATGGATGGATGGATGGATGGATGGATGGATGGATGGATGGATGGATGGATGGATGGATGGATGAATGAATGAATGAATGAATGAATACTTTAACGGAACAGAATTAACACTGCCTTAGTCTTAGTCTTAAAGGAAAAATTTAGAACATGCAATAAGAGCTTGAAAGAACAGCGAGGACGCGAAATATTAAATTAATTTTCTGTAATTTGTAATTCTAAAAGAATAAATTTTCTTGCCAGTCGTTTGTATTAATTTTTATGAGTTCATTATATTGGTCTTGAACAATGAACGCAAAATAGGGAGATATTTTCCATGCGTTCGTTCACGTATTGCATCTCCGAAACCACTGAATGTATTTTGATGTGTGTGTGTACAGTAAATATTGTTTTGGCTCATACCGGTAAAATACAAAATCTGATTTATATTAAGATCAAATTGGACTTATTGACTTCTTCTGAAACTGTCCGTCGTACAGAATTACAGTTCGGAGCTCACACACATATCATTGCATTCTTTTTCGAAATAGTGCATATTTAAATAAATACAAGGAGAAGTAACTTCTGCCCTAGACAGCGTGAATTCGATTGCAACATTACAAGCTGTTGGTATCTGCAATGGAATCCGCTTCCATTTGTTTTCTTTTTTGTTCTACCGTGGAAGGCCCATAATTAGGTGTTAAAGTATCAACCGATTTTTGTAATGCAAGTAATCTAATTGTTAGGCCGCGCCATAGCTCAAGCGGTTAGTCGCTGGCTTCCCAGAACGGCGGCCCGGGTTCGATCCCGGGGCTGGTCAAGTGGGATTTGTGGTGGACAAAGTGGCGCTGGGGCAGGTTTTCTCCGAGTACTTCGGTTTCCCCTGCCAATCTTCATTCTAGCAATTGCTCCACAATCACACTCACCTATCATCTGGGGCTGGTACAATAGGTCAGAAGTGGCCGCAGTACAAAGCACTTAGTCACACTCCGCTAGCAATAAAAGATAATCTAATTGTTCTGAAGAAGGCAGCGAAATTTAACGTGATTCGGTTTATAGAGGCCTCTGTACATGAAACCTCCTCTATGGTCTAGTGGTCAGAGTTCCTGGCTACAGATACAGAGGTCCAGGTTCGATTCCCGGCGCTACCAGATTTCTTCTAAGAAGTAGCGGGCCTGGAACGGGGTCCACTCAGCCTCGTGATGATAATGGAGGAGCTCTTTCAGTGAAATAGCGGCTCCGGTCTAGAAAATCGACATTAATGGCCACGGGGATTCGTTGCGCTGACCACGCGACAGCCTCTATCCGCAAAAGTTGGCACTAAACTTCGGCGACAAGCGGCGGTCGCTCGGTCGGTATGGTTCACTTGCAGACTAAAATCTCAGAGTTTTTTTATTGTACATGAAACACCGGTAGCTTGAGGTTTACTGCGTGACTGCCGGAGCTCAGACGGCTAGTCGCCGGCTTCCGACGGCAGCTGCCCCTTGGTTCTAGACCAGGTCAATTAATAGGGGATTTGTGATGGACAGAGTGGCACCGGGGCAGGTTTTCGCCGAGAACTTTGGTTTCACCTGCCAATTCTCATTTCACCGACTGCTCCACATTCATCATCATACGTTGTATGTTCTGGTTCGCTGCATTATGGTAATTATACAATTAAGAAGTCCCGATATAGTGGTCCCTTAGCATTTCGTCGTAGGAAATGCGCTTCAGGATTAATATATTAATTTTTTGTGGACTAACTATGCAGATATTATAATCCTTTCCGTTCCTACAAGGTATGATGCTTCCCAACATAATGCCAACATCATGTGTTTTAACATTTGTTCCATTATTGCAAAATGTTTAATATGTAATTATGTTAAATGGCTTTGTAGTGAGTTCCCTTCATATCACAATACGCCAAATATCTATAGATATGGTATTCA
This sequence comes from Cryptotermes secundus, assembly GCF_002891405.2. Taxonomy (NCBI): domain Eukaryota; kingdom Metazoa; phylum Arthropoda; class Insecta; order Blattodea; family Kalotermitidae; genus Cryptotermes; species Cryptotermes secundus. The sequence goes on along the minus strand of NW_019727389.1, from coordinate 1,478,947 downwards.
TTTAGCAAACGGTAAAATTGCTGCTTAGCTAAGCTACAGGGCATCGAAATATAAAGAGGCTCTGGGACAGCGTTCAGGTATTGTACACTGGGGATGAGTGATCCACTCACACTCCCCCCAATTTCAGCCCCTGCATAGGATCTCAAAGCTGGTGTTAACACGGAGACGAAGAGAAATCCTGCTCCTGATAGGAATTTCCGTAACGTAACTTCCATGCACGCTCCAATGTTTCTTTCTCCAAGATCCATTAATTTCTGAGGGATTGTCTTGTTACTCTTCCACTAGCTCTGTGGTCAAGATTGTGGTCAGCTCTTGTTCAGCAGACCGAAAATAACAACTATCAATGCTGCCATGTTAAAACAGCGTAATTCCAATTCGTACAAATATCCAATCTTGAAAGGATGATAAGGATTTGAAAGCTTAATTTTGTACCGATGAAATATGAACCAACCATGTATGGTAAAAGTAAAGTTGTCCTTGTACTTAATTAAGCACTACAACATGAAAAATATACGATATGACTGGAGGTATGGCTCCACGTATTCTTAACTTGTGCATGCCGTGCCGGCACGTATCTTGGACGATCCGCGAATTGAGTACGACAACTTCAAAGCGATACAAATTTCACGAATAAGACTCCACATCGCTAGAGATTAAGTTTCATGAATATTTCTTCTTGCGGACTGATGGTTACTTCTTTAGAGTGAACACGTGACAACTGTTTCCTACTGCACACCCAAGGTGGCCTGCCGAGTTATTTATAGACTAGTATAGACTGAGATGAGTGTCACCTTCACGCCCCGGCCGGTTTGTTTCTTGGAAAAGAGCTCATGAAAGACACTAGACATGAGATTGGATGAGTCCTAGAGTCTATATGGACGTGACTATGAAATTTCTGTCCCGACTGGAAATCCACCGACCAGCATCCGGAAGAATATAGAAATTATTATAGGTTGTTTTAAGTCAATGCCTAAGCAAGAACACAAAGCGAATGTCCACTCACATGTAGTTACTATAGGATTCTGACGATGGTGTATAACACACTGATATATTGGGTTTCTGGACTTTATCCATCGTCCTGGTTTTTAAGATAACAAAAATAAAAACACGACGTTTCGGAAACTGGATCTG
>NW_019727389.1:1428029-1477732 GCF_002891405.2 Cryptotermes secundus | reverse complement strand
TAACTATTATATGACGGGCGCGCGGTATATTGGTTGGTTGAGGCATTATGCTACAAGCCAGAAGGTCGCGGGTTCGAGTCACGATGAGGTCATTTGATTTTTTTTTTCCAATTGACCTAATCCTTCCAGCCGCATTAGGGCCCTGGGGTCGGCTCAGCCTCTAACAGAAATAAGTGGCAGGAATCTTCCTGAGGGGTAAAGACCGGTCAGCGTGTAAGGCTGACAACCTTATCGCCATCTGTGAGCCGACTGTCTAAAGAAAATGTGGGAGCCTCGACGTCACACAAACCTATGGGCCTTCACGGCCTGTTACAGGGATCGCTTTCTTTATCTTTTATCTTTTAACCATTATATGAAATAGTTATGAATATGTTCGTGTCTAATATCTAGCTAAATACAAAGGAAAATAATGTTTGCTTGTATGCACTGTGAAGTATCTACTGTTGATAACTCTGTCAACGACAGAATTCACGGATGCATATGGTTTCGTATCTCCATTGCTTTGTCAGCAGCAGTTTGAGTTATAAATGAGAGTATATCAAGAAGATGTGTACAGAGATTTGCAGTAATTACAAAGAGTGTAGCAGCCACTCCTTCTTCTGTCCCGTTTCCCTTCCAGGATCATAAATATTTTAAACGTTTTCTACTAGCGGTGGATAATTAATCTAAGCCTTTTAATCAAGGTATGGTCTATGCTCATGCAAATTTGAAATTACTTACTGCGCGGCAACCCCAGTGATGAACGTGCTTTCTTCACAAACATAAATGAAATAGCTTTAACAAATACGTTTACTCAGTGTCGTTGCAGGATGGGGAATGTGGAATCATAAAAATCAATTTATTTTTTTATTTACAGTGTATTCAACGACGCTGTCAGGAACTCAAGACAGTATAGAGTCGAATGGTAGGGTAATTAGCGAATAATGGGTTGGAACAGAGCGTCACGTAATGACCGGGGGACCTGAGGGAAAAATAAGAAGAAACTCGATGAGGATTGCCGGTGTCGAGGGTGAGATCCGAACTGGTAACCTCCCGATTGTAAATAAGAAGCGTTAACTCTCTAGCTACATTGATCAATCATAAGTAAAATGAAGGCATTTGGAAAAACTGGGAATAGACAATAGATTAGAATGAAATAACAGAAATATAGCAGGCATGATGATGGTTATGATAATATTAATAATGCCTGTGTAAAGAACAAAACGATGCCTGAAAATCTCATTTCCGAAGTGGATCCACCAGCGTTTCCCGAAGGTTAGGACATGAAGATAAAACAGATGGAAGAAAGAATCAGGAGCAGAATTAGTAATGATGATGCTGACGATAGTTTTAACAGATCGGGCACAGAGTACATCCTTTCGTTTCATCTTACAAAATTACATACGGTATACGTTAACAAAGATACTACCCGTATCTTCATATTTGTTCGTTCCTAAGAGAATGCGCAATGGAGTTGGTCTAACCGGTCTAACCCTCTAACAGAAATAAACATTACAGGACGCATGCGCCTAAGTTAACATCCGTAACACTCCTTCCCTCTCAGAATGCAGCTGCAACCACTGTCGGACTACTTCTTGCCATACTTCTCCTCACTAATCCTGAGGCCAGGACTAGAAGCACTATCTGTCTGTCTGTGGCTCTACAGCCTTTCGTTGGACCTTGGCCGATTTTTCATTTTCTTGATCTTTTTACACAGTCGGTAGGACTCCATGGACGGGGGATCAGCCTGCCGCAAGGCCGCTACCTACACACAGGGCAACACAAACACAGAATAAACGCACACAGACATCCATGATTCAAGAGGGATTCGAACCCACGATCCCGCCCAGCGGGCGAAGACATTTCAGCCTTAGACAGCGCGGCCACTGTGACCGGCGCGGTAGGAGTAGAAGCACAGCCTGTGCAAATTCATATGATACAGTACCAACAGCGAAATGTACGTATCATTGCTGTTAGTTTATTATACAGTACGTTTCACTTTTCGTTTGTGTGCTGTGTTTTGTTTAAACGTGTTTATGTCTGTTATTTGTCTGTAGTCTTTTTGTATTGATGTGTGTTATTTGTCTGTTGTCTTTTTGTATTGATGTGTGTTATTTGTCTGTTGTCTTATTGTAGTAACACTGCCACTGGGTGAAAACCCATTTGCAGTTAAATAATAATAATAATTCACTAGGGACGCTGTTATTCTTTACCATTTCGGCATTCTCTGTCATAGGCGTATTAAAAAATCCTAGCTTCAGTATTTAGTAAAATGTCATTCCAAATCCATTTACTTCTGATAAGAAAAGGACTCGAGTTTGTGAGAGGTAAGATGGAGACGATAGGTTGTTTCGAAACGTTTGCATCTCTTTATCAGATCACATTGGCGGACTGAGTGGCCCTCGGATTGAGGATAGCTACTGACTCTGTAGTCCTGGGTTGTGTACTCTTCTTATATTTGGGATTACATGTAAGCTTCCTTTGTGCTTTTTTAGTACTAAACACGTATAACCCTACTGCCCTCTGTGACGTAATTTCTGTACATGTTGGGGGGAGGGTGGACCGATAAGTATTTAATAATTAAAATATGTGAACTACTAAGATCCAAGCTTTTCCTATTGTAAAGGCAAAAAATAGAAACCAAATTAATGACCAAAACGCATTACACTCGGATGACTGATTTTTACGCTGTCTAAAATCTAATCAAATACAATAGCATCCAATGATATGAGAAAGTGATCATGAACTGTGAGCATACGTGGATATGGAGGGAAGCGGTCGTGACATATTTCAAGGTGCAGTCCCGGTGGCTCGTAGATTATACAACAGAAGCCGACAAAGAACGCTGTGGGTTGTGTGAGATTTCAACTTTCCACGATTGTGAAAATTTAGCTCGTGGTCTTCTGGGTTATAGCATCGGGTAGTCTCGTAGATGAATATCGGCGTTTTGGAAGAACGTCCTGCCTGCACCTGCAAGGTTTTATGGAGATAGGACGGTCCTTTGAAGCAGTGGGACTATATGAAGCCGACTTAGAATATTGTAATCTGAGAACAAACTCCTGGCCAAGAAGCCGTGGCTCCGTGATCGACACCGGTTCGTATTCGGAAGATCCCAGTTCCGATCATATCTCCGCAGGCATAAGCTTTAACATTGTCTTAAGACAGGCCACGACCGCTTCCCTCTGCATGCATTCTAATTCTTGATTCAAAATCGTTCTCTATTTTGATGGCATGCACCTTATGGAACCGAGAAAGCGTCGTTAAGTAAAGCAAGGAAAAAGATTACTATTCTAATTTTTAATTTTATTTTATTTAACGACAATCGAATGCTAGGACAGTTAGTTGATAAAGTGGAAACTTTGTGGAAGGAAGTGATCGTAGCGGGATCTAAAGCAGGCATACTATCACGGCATTTGTCCGGGGGGACAGAGGAAAACCACGAAAACGTCAGTCAGGATAGTATGTGGTCTCGACCGAGATTCGAACCGAATACCTTCCGTATCTAAGTCAGAAATGTTACTGATTAATCCAGCTTGTTAGATATGACAAATGTTAAATCTTTAACGTAGAGCTCTGAGAGTCTAACAGTAGTAGCCATGCAGAAATTAAAATAGAACTAGTTAACTGCCGATTTATAAAAAACAAGAACAAGCATAACAAAGCGAAACATTCAGCTCTGTACTATATTACACTTGGTCACTATAATTACCGCGTACAACTAGCTGCGTCATTCAAAATAAGCTTAGCTCTTAGAGACAGCCAAACTTGTACAAAGATAATTACATTAGACAAGACAGTAGAAATCTGTTTGAAAAAAGAGTAATTGAATCAAATTATTAACATTAAAACAGAAGGAAATATCTAGTATTTGAGTCTCAAAATTTGTTTGTTTTTCTTTCACAGCACAGCTGCTCAAGACTACCCCCCGCATTTTATAGAACTCGGTTGATTGCCGGGTTCATAACAAACCGCCATAGGATGAAACCCAGAGCCAGGGTAACATCCCATGTCTTTAAAAAACACTTTAATATTATCCTTCCATCTATAAGCATGTCACCTAGATATTTTTATGGTAGTATTCTAATAATACGACGAAGCAAATGGAATTTTTTAATCTTTAGCAATAAAACGTTTACTAAGTTTGTCATTTTCGTAGTGGGGAAGGAAACACAGATCATACAGACTAACTGTGAATAAATAGTTTCGATGGGAATGGTTCTTGTACCGGTGCACGCGGTAGCGTAGTTCGTTGAGGCACTATGCTAAAAGCCGGAAGGTTGCGGGTTCAAGTCCCGATGAGGTCATTGGATATTTTTCAATTGACATAATCCTTCCAGCCGCACTATGGCCCTGGGGTCGACTCAGCCTCTAACAGAAATGAGTACCAGGAATATTCTTGGGGGCAAAGGGCGGCCGGCGCCGATCACGGTAGCAAGTACTGTCTTCGCTCGCTTGTAAACCGGGATCGTGGGTTCGAATCTCACTCAGGGCATGGATGTTTAGTTTGTGTGTGTGCGTTTTTCTGTGTTTGTGTACAGGTAGAGGCCTTGAAACGAGCTGATCACCCGCCCAAGGAGTCCTACCGAATGTGTAAGATCTAGAAAAACCGAAGTGAACGGAGAAGTTCAGCCCCACTGGGGCTGTAGTGCCAAAAAAGAAAAAAAAAGGCGGCCGGCTCGTAGGGCTGACAACCTTACCGCCATTTATGAGCTGATTGCCTAGAAAATGTGGGAACCTCAACATGTCACAACCCTATGGGCCTCCACGGCCTGTTACAGGGATACCTTTACTTTTTTATGGTTCTTGTACCACACATACATAGTTTATTAATGACGTATGCTTTGTGTTTGCGGTATTTCGAAGAGCGCGGATCAAAGTTAGAACATCTGTCTTTGTCTCTCATCATCCATCCATTCTTGGAATCCGAAGTGCGGTTTCCGGATGTTTCAGCTTTCTCGTAACAATTACAGGTCGGCGTTTGTCATCGTTATTTCGGCTGTTGTGGTTGTCATTAGCTTACACACATATCCGTTCATAATTGGAACTCTCGTTTGCATCATCTTCCTTCTAAACAACATTTCCCTTCAGATTTCCGTGATGTAATCTGCTTTAACCGGAGAAGTTCATGGAGGTAGGCCTAGGCCCACTGGGGCTGTAGCGACAAGGGGGAAAAAACCTACTTTAATAAGACATGGTATTCTAAGACTTATTTGTTTCTGAGAAAATGTAGAAAAAAGTAAAGCTATCCCTATAACAGGCCATGAAGATCCATAGGGTTGTAAGACGCCGAGGCTCCCACATTTTCTAGACAATCGGCTCACAGATGGCGGTGAGGTTGTCAGCCTTACGTGTCTGCCGCCTTTTACGCCCCAGAAAGATTCCTGGTACTTATTTCTGTTAGAGGCTGAGTCGCCCACAGGGTCATAGTGCGGTTGGAAGGTTTAGGTCAATTAAAAAAATTCAATGGCTTCTTCGGGAATCCAACCCGCAACCTTCCGGCTTGTAACATAGTGCTTTCATTTTGAGATGATTCTTGAAATTACTACCTCTGAAAGGGCTTGTAAAAGACCTCATAAGTAATTCCCAGAGCAGCTGACAGTCGCTCAGCTAATCAAGAATTCTTCATCTTTCACGAAACTCTTTGTTGGTTATTTAACGACGCTTTCTGTATCGAGATTATACAGCATTGAATGATAAAATGACTTGGAGGGACGCGGTCGTGGTCTAACCGAATTGCCCTATAACTAATCTGAAGGAACTGAGGAGAACGACGAAAAGCTGCATTAAGGTAAGCAGGTGTCACGGCTGAGATTCGAACCGAGCGCCTCCTGAATACGAGTTTGGAAAGCTACGACTACGCCCCTCTCTCCATATTCACTATTACTGGTGAACACCGCCACGTAGCAACCTTCTCCATATGTACCTGTGCTGGAAAGAAATTTCTTTATGTCTATGAAGTACCTGAAATAAAAAGCAATTGCTTAAGTGGTTGGATCGAAGTCTGCAGTGCGCATGTACGATAAGGGCGCCTTCAGTGTGTAACGTGGAAGAAGAAATTTTAAGTAAGGCTGGTTCACAAGTGACGTATCTCACTGCATGGCGTAACGTTAAGACATTCTGACGCATTCTTAACCAGTTGTTTTAAACGAAGCGTTTAACTAACAAGTTGACTAATTTATTTCTTCTTGAAATGTCATTAGTCATTCACATTGTCGAACTCCTCGCCTCACATAAGTTCCGGAAGCTCATTGCCGTGTAAACAACAGTCTCTCACTGTCTCCAATCCTTATCCAGTTGAATTCGGTCCACATCATCAAATTCTATTTACATAGCACCTCATTTATATCACTTCCCCATCTACGTCTATCTGTCTATCTCTCTATGGCTCTACAGCCCTTGTTGACCTAGGCAGCTTTTTCAGTTTCTTAATCTACAACGCAGTCAGCCGGTCGCAAACCCGCTAGCTACACGCAGAACAAACACGCACACAGGCATCCATGCCTGGAGTGGGATTCGACCCCACGATCCCAGTGTTCGAACGGGCCAAGCCGGTTCATGCCTTAGACCGCGTGGCCACTGTGATCGGTCCCATCTACATCTATGTCTACCAAATTACCTGTTCCCTGTAGATTTCACAAACAACTGTATCGAATATTATCGTGGCTCTGAAGTAATGCATAGACCAGAGATGGCAGCCTTCTCGCAGCCTGACGCCAGATTTGCATCTGAAGTTACTTGCAATTAAGAAGTGCTGTAGTCATTATCTTTGCTCCAGTACAGCCTCACCGGCTTAATGAGATAGGTAATCTACTGCTTCACATAAAAGGTAAAAAGGTAAAGTTGTCCCTGTGCTTAACTAATTAAGCACTAAGCCATGAAGAAATGGATGTACAGATCCACATTTTCTTGACCTCGGCACTAGCCGGAGGTGAGTGGTCAGCTTCACGCCCCGCTCGTTTTACCCCCGGGGAAATAGCCCACGGTACCCACTGGATAGGAGGCTGGGTAGGCCCCAGAGTAGGCCTGAACGACGTGGAGAAGTGAAAATTCTTGACCCTGTCAGGACTCGAACTCCGACCCCTCAGTCGTCAAACCCGTAGTCGCTATATCGACTACGCTACCCCGGCTCCTCCTACTGCTTTACATACACGTATTCTTTAAAAAGTTATTCAATCTAATTCCACTCAAGACCATTAACATTACTATGTAATATTTAACGTGTTTTATTTATATCACTACACCTTTCGACCCTAATACCAGGTCATCATGTGATTACATTACTTTACATTAATTAATGAGTTGTCATGAATTATATCTTATTGAAAATGGGTCCCCTTTCCATAAGTTATACATCTGATTTACTGCCAATGTGGATAATTATTATATAGTCAGATAGCAAAATATAATCTATAACTATGTAACAAGGAAACAATAAAAGATTACTTACTTACTCATGGAGCTGAGCCCTTCTTGAGGAGAAGCCAAATCTGCAGCTACTCAAGAATTTGTCAGCATCTTATGGAACCCGAAGGTTCATTGCAGTGTTCTCAAGAACCCTCCACTGGTCCCTATCCTGAGCCAGATCAATCCAATCCATCCCATCCCATCCTATCTCTCTAAGATCTATTTTAATATTGTTCACCCACCTACACCTTGGTCTTCCCAGTGGTCTCTTTCCTTCTGGCTTTCCCACCAATATCCTATATGCAATCCTTCTATCCCCCATTCGTGCTACATGCCTTGCCCACTTATCCTCCTTGACTTGATCATTCTAATTATACTTGGAGAAGAGTACAAATTATGAAGCTCGTCATTATGCAGTTTTCTCCAACCTCCTGCCACTTCATCCTTCTTCCAAATATTCTCCTCAACATCCTGTTCTCAAACACCCTCAGTCTATGTTCCTCCCTTAATGTCAGAGACCAAGTTTCATGCCCATAATGAACCACAGGCAAAATTATAGTTTTGTATATTCTAATTTTTATGTTAATAAAAGATTAAAAGGAAAAAATTAAGAATAAGATGTAAGTATTAGGTAAAATATGAACTACGTGTTTCAAGGTATATGTGCGTGCGTACATGGTTTCGTGATCAACACAAACGGCCCTCATTTCCCTTACGGGACGGTTTCTTGTTTGAGTTCACGTCCTCCATGGCTAAAAATACTGGAAAAATAATACCCCGCCTTATCCTACTGTTGCTTTTGTAGCTGAGTATCCATACTTCTCGGTATTAGGGGTACCTGCATTGCAGACCCGATACCGCGGCTAGGCTGCAGACTGGACGACCGAGGAATCGTGGAACTAACCACTCACTTCCATGTAGTACAGAGCTTAGAATGGTCGGAGTTTTACCCCCACACACCCACACGTCTTCGTGCCATGGTTATTAATTGAGCAAAGAGACAAATTTGCCATGCATAAATTAAGAGCAAAAATGTGTCTTACTAAAAACATACTGGGTTGGTCAACTATTGCATTGTGATAATTCCGTAGTGACTGAAGATGTAAACAGACACAGCCAGTAACCACCGATGCCAGTCGAAATTTCCCTATATTGATGGTAACCAGCGAGTCTGATATGCGCCATAATACCGACAGTGGCAGTACTGTGAACTAGCCTTGGCCACATAAATGCAATTACAGGCATTTCACTTACGCGCACAACATGGTCAGCACTCTAACTGGCAATTAACAGATAAATTCCCTTTTCAACATAGTTTTACTTAGAGGGAGGAATAAGATTCTCTTAAAAGTAATTGATTAGTCGGCTTATTTATCCTCCACTTTTTCATTTAACATAAATGTTAATGATTGAACAGCGCGTCCATTAAGCTCATTCTTTTACTATGAATGGCTCATTAATACTTCATTGTTTTACTTAACATAATGTTCATAATTGAATAGTTCGTTCACATATATCCTCCATTTTCGCTTAACATGACGTTAATAATTTTATAGTTTGTTCATTTATCATCATTTTTTTTACTTAACATAATGTTCATAACACAACACTCGGTTCATTTTTCCTCCATTTATTCAATTAACATAATGTCATAATAGAACAATCTGTTAAAAGAACAGACTGTTCTATTTTTCCTTAATAATGTTCATAATTGAATGATCTGTTCATTTATCACCCATTTTTCACTTATCATACTGTAATGTTCGTAACCTGGTGCTAGGCGCAGACGTGACGTTCGCTAAACTCATAGGAGGAATAATCCGGCGAGATTCACACATTATAATATTTTTAATTTTCACGGCGACGGTCTTTTAGGTGGTCTTCTAAGCTGTAATACCATATCATATTGTAGGTGGAAACTGACGTTAAGGAGATAGATTCTCTCTTAGTCTTCGGGGTTGAAGTGAAAACTGTTTCCACTGGGTTCGACCGGAGTCCATCTCACGCCTTCCGTGTGTCTGAGTAATCATCCTCCTTACAGCCTGCGTATGTAACCATTCATTGTTCAGTCCTGATGAAGAAGGCAGCATGTTCTTCCCAAAGATCGCAATCCGTCTAGGAGACAAGACGGCGTGACACCCCAGAAGTTCACAATTTAAGAAGCATAAGATTGGTGTCATTTTTAAGATTTCCACATCACTGTAGCTAAAAACAATTTCAGATTCCAAGGTATTGTGGTTATCTCTATTTATCGTCTATGTTCACAGTTACACAAGCCATGCACTCTGAACTCTTTTCCAAGCAGTCTGCGATTGTGTTGGCTTTATCGGTTTGATAAAATATGGGGCCTAAGGGACCATGAATTTCAGGTGGTGTCTTTGGCCAACCCCTTTTTTGGAAGGATTTTGCAGCAGGTCATGTATTCCTTGAGGTGTGACTTCGCAGTTTGCCAGCTTCTTTTCCCATCTTTCAAATGTTCATTTCCGGACCATTCTCCTGATATTTCGAGGGGCCCAGTTTACTGCCGTTTTGCATGCTGGGACCCTGGTCTCTTGCCATAATTTTCTGAGTTTTCTTTTATGTTTCAATAAATGATGTAGACCAGGCATTTCGTATTTTCGGTCTAAAATTGTAGTTTTTCTAGTCGATAGCCTGTATGCCGGAGCTATAAAAATGCAAAGTCACGTACTACTTTATCAGTTTGTGAATTTGAATATTTTGAGATATGTGTTCAGAGGCGAGGCTTTGAAACAGCTCCCAGTCTGTTTTTAAACTTCAAATATGAAGCTTCCCTCCTTCTAACAGGAACCAGGATGCTAAACATTATTGGTAGGTGATGAATCCAGGATGTCAGTGACAATGATCTCTGATAGTCGCATGTTCTGATTTACCATAATGTCGAGAACATCACCTGTGCCATCAGATGTAATGCGTAGAGCATTTTGGAGCTGAAATTTCGAAGTTAGAACTGACAAATAATTCCAAGATCTTCGAGCCTGAGGGATCTGAAACTTTACAATTCCAAACAGGACGCTTTCCGCCAATCACTTCGTCTTGGCGTCAAGCTCCTTGAGGCTCACGACCAGATATCTATCTTCTCAGCTGAACCCTTGCGGTCACAGTTCTTGTGTAACAACACTTCTGACGAGAAGATGGGTTTATCTCTTATGAACAGTCTTGGCTTTTGTCAAGTGTACATAAAGTACATATAGCATGTTATTGAAAATTCTTCCCTTTGCACTATATACAAGTCCTCTGTCAGTCCAGGTTTTGCGAAGCAGATCCTGCTCATCCTATTTATCTTATGCTACAACGGCAGCTTAGTCACTTGAACGGTCGTAAGATTGACTCCCGCCAAGTTTAAGCCTCTTATATTTTCTATGTCTGGCTTCGCTTTGTCCTATGCTCAAGTTAGATTCGAAGTTATGTTCTGATCGACTGTCAGTCGGCCATCTTTGGTGTCAAGGGTCCATCTGGGGCCCGAACCCAGATATTTGTCCTATGCTGCTTCGCTGATCCTCCTTATTTGGCCTCGGATAAGACCGCACAGAAAACACCGCGTTGCCTAGCAACAGCTTGCTTGTTTGATGACTCCAGATCGTGTTTACCGTGCCATTGCTTAGTAACGGACGGCGTCTCTTGTTAAGCTATTCGGTCCCCGATGATACTGACAGAGGATAACAGTGTACGAGTTCATGGATACAAGGGTAGCAGGCAACGAACTGGGTAACTGATCTGTAAAAGAGGGGTCTAGAACCCCTTTCGTTGGACCGGAGCCTGAGTGATATCTCTGATAAAGCTATAAGGAACTGGATTAGGAGAAGACCTGGATCATTCCAAGAGCGTAACCGAATAGAAGCACGTGAAATCCTTCATTCCAGGACCGGCGCTAACCAGAACTGGTGGACTACTGCGAGGGTCGACAGAAACCAATGAAGAGGACATTGCCAAAAAGTCCAAAACAAGCCAAAAGAAGTACAGTACACACCATCGTCGGAATCCTTTCAAGTCTAACCAGGACATTGCCAGTTGAAAACTCTTACACAAATTGGGATCAGTTAGTGATCCCAAATGTTGAAAGTCTAGCGAAGCAACTTTAATTGTATTATACTACTGGGAGTTCCTCGTTCGGTTTCGAAAATCACTCATTTAACACTAGTGACTACAAGAAGACCTCAAATGAAGAACAAATTCATACAAGGTACAGTGTTGTTGACGGGAGGAGGGGGGGGGTAAATTCAGACCTTCATTCAGAAGGTCATTACTGGTCGTGGTATAAGAGCGATTAGGTCTCACATATTTATATTCTAATTCTAGGTCTTTCTACGTAACCATAAAACGAATGAAAGAATTTCAGCCCTCATATTATTTTCTGGTTTCACATTTAAACAGTGCACTTGTTTAATATTTCATTATTATTATTTCAGACTCTTCATAATAATTTGCATAACTGTCCAACATGGGAAGCAGTGAAATCGCTTATACATTCAGATAGGCAGTCTCTTTAAGTAGGAACACGTGACTGTCGCATCATTGTTATTTTTTGTTTCTTGAAGTATGAACAGGAAGTTGGATCATAACTTGTGATATTTATCAAGTTGATTGAAGCTCGGAAAGGCGAGTACAGTACTGATGTGTATGGACAGCAACACATCTATCAAACCAGTAATTACAGGGAATGCAATGCGAATTACATAGTCATTATTATTAATTAATACGCAGATCATAAGGTAGATGATATGCAATATGCGCTAAGCCATGCCACACTTTCGTAACTGACTACATTCAGAGATGTAAGTAAATAAATCAAGAGTGAACATCCTTACATTACAACGCACATAACTATACGCACAGTAGAAGGAAATTAACCAGTACCTATTTGGGCGTCCAGAGTTCGAGACCATCTCAGTCGAAGGGCCCAACAGAGTAGGATTCCTTACTTCATCCACTCACCTGAAGAAGGAAAGAGAACAAGTTTAAGAAACGACATACTTTTAAAAACCTTAATGTAGGTAGGTAAAAAGGTAAAATTCTCCCTGTGCTTAACTAATTAAGCATTATTCTATGAGACGTAAGGGGGAGTGGATATCTAGATCCACATTTTCTTGACCTTGGCACTAGCTGGAAGTGAGTGGTCAGCTTCACGCCCCTGCTGTTTTACCCCCCAGGGAAAGAGCCCCCGGTACCTATTGGATAGGAGGATGGCTGGGCTCCAGAGACGGTCTGAAATTTATGGAGGGAAGTCTAAAGGCCAAATATAAAGCAACAAGCAAACGAAACAAACTCATACACACAAACAGAAGACAGAACAAGGTAGCGTGTAACATTTACACAAGAACCATTCGAACAGTGCAATAATAATAATAATAATAATAATAATAATAATAATAATAATAATAATAATAATAATAATAATAATAATAATAATAATAATAATAATAATAATAATAATAATAATAATAATAATAATAATAATAATAATAATAATAATAATAATAATAATAATAATAATAATAATAATAATAATAATAATAATAATAATAATAATAATAATAATAATAATAATAATAATAATAATAATAATAATAATAATAATAATAATAATAATAATAATAATAATAATAATAATAATAATAATAATAATAATAATAATAATAATAATAATAATAATAATAATAATAATAATAATAATAATAATAATAATAATAATAATAATAATAATAATAATAATAATAATAATAATAATAATAATAATAATAATAATAATAATAATAATAATAATAATAATAATAATAATAATAATAATAATAATAATAATAATAATAATAATAATAATAATAATAATAATAATAATAATAATAATAATAATAATAATAATAATAATAATAATAATAATAATAATAATAATAATAATAATAATAATAATAATAATAATAATAATAATAATAATAATAATAATAATAATAATAATAATAATAATAATAATAATAATAATAATAATAATAATAATAATAATAATAATAATAATAATAATAATAATAATAATAATAATAATAATAATAATAATAATAATAATAATAATAATAATAATAATAATAATAATAATAATAATAATAATAATAATAATAATAATAATAATAATAATAATAATAATAATAATAATAATAATAATAATAATAATAATAATAATAATAATAATAATAATAATAATAATAATAATAATAATAATAATAATAATAATAATAATAATAATAATAATAATAATAATAATAATAATAATAATAATAATAATAATAATAATAATAATAATAATAATAATAATAATAATAATAATAATAATAATAATAATAATAATAATAATAATAATAATAATAATAATAATAATAATAATAATAATAATAATAATAATAATAATAATAATAATAATAATAATAATAATAATAATAATAATAATAATAATAATAATAATAATAATAATAATAATAATAATAATAATAATAATAATAATAATAATAATAATAATAATAATAATAATAATAATAATAATAATAATAATAATAATAATAATAATAATAATAATAATAATAATAATAATAATAATAATAATAATAATAATAATAATAATAATAATAATAATAATAATAATAATAATAATAATAATAATAATAATAATAATAATAATAATAATAATAATAATAATAATAATAATAATAATAATAATAATAATAATAATAATAATAATAATAATAATAATAATAATAATAATAATAATAATAATCTCTCTATCGTTGTACAGCCCTTTCGACCTTGGCCTCTTTTTCAGTTTCTTAATCCTATACACAGTCGGTAAGACTTTTTGGACGAGGGATCAGCCTATCGCAAGGCTGCTACCTACACACAGAGCAACACAAACACAGAATAAACGCACATATACATCTAGCCTCAAATGTGATTCGAGCCCACGACCCCAGCATTCGAGCGGGCGAAGACAGTTCATACCTTAGACTGCTACTGTGATCGGCATAATAAGAATAATGATGATTATTCAATTCAATTCAATTCTTTATTATTTATGTGCCGAGTCAACAGCCCAAGGCCAATTACAGACAGAGCACAGTGTAGATGAAAGTAATTACATTATTGACAAACACATTATAAGTCAAAGACAAATTACAGGCAGGTACTTGGGAAAACACAATAATGAAGAAAAGTAAACAAACAAGCAAATAAATGATAATAATAACAAATAATAATAGTAATCTATATACTCTCTTTATGTACTGATTCATTTTCTTCAGCTCGAAGACACACACGAAGACACTGCTTCAGCCCAAAAGTCGAAGTGTCCCTCAAGAAATGAAACCCGTTTTCGGCAATTCTCGATACACTCTAGGTCCTTGATTAAATTTTAACACCTCCAACACAATGTGAAGGACGTATTCATCATGTAAAGAATTAGACAGACAAGTAAGATCTAAAAGTTTCTGACGATGACACATTTGTACAAATATTATTTTCTGGGCATCATCCATCGTCATGTTTATATTTCAAAACATAAAGTTTCGGAGATTGGATCGTGTCTCCGTCTTCAGGTAAAACCTGCCCAGTGGGCCCAATCCGGTCTCCGAAACGTTGTGTTTTGAAACATAAATAGGGCGGTGTTTTTGATAAAAACAGGACTATGGAAGACAGACAAGCATTAAAATTGTGACGGAAATGGAAGACTTGAGGAACGCTTACTGTTTTCATCTACTGTACCTACGACAGGATATGAGAAAAGTAAATCGAACCACATTATATTCGGTTTATTGCGTGTCTCGACATCCACAGACCACCAAGCAGGGTTGGAATGTCACGTCCGGATGAGTAATACTCTATAATTTTAGTTTGGTACTTTCAAAAATACATTCAGTTTGTGTAAATAATTTACAACTATTTCGAAACCTTCTCAGGGCACAATTCTTTCTCGCGCGGTATTGAATAAACAAAACAAAATACCGCATATTAAGTGCAAAGAGATTACTGACAGCTTGTCAGTACAGCCTTACTCGAATTAATCAACTCCACAAGAAAGAAGACAGCCGATCACGGTGGCCGCGTTGTCTAAGGCATGAACAGTCTTCGCCCGCTCGAACGCTGGGATAGGGGACACGAATCCAACTCGAGGCGTGGATGTCTGTGTGTTTATTCTGTGTGTAGCTAGCGGTGTTGCGACGGGCAGATCCCCCGTCCAAGGAGCCCTACCGACTGTGTATAGATTAAGAAATCGAGAAAGCGGCCGAGGTCCAACGAAGGGCCTTAGAGCCGTAGACAGACAGAGAGATAGATAAAGAAAGAATATCCCTAATTAGGAATTATCTCGATGCATTCCACATATTTAAATCCATATGACTGAATTCAAAACTTTGTGTCAATTCCTCCATACGTCTCTTATGACAAGGTTACACAACAAATAATGTTTCAGTTGTTTATGCATTTCTTATTTTCTCCAATACCTATCGTTTCTTGCTACCTGATTCAGTCAACCAAACAAATAAAGGTAATGTGTAGAGGTAATATTATGTAATGTTCTCCTTTTTCCTGTTACATCACCTCTCTCTGACCCTTATGGTCCTCTCTAGCGTGATCATACATGCTCCTTAATACAGGATTAATGTTGAGCCTCTTCTCTTTATATCTACATCCACAGGTGTAATACGACCAGACTGTACCAAACGTCTAATAAGAATAAAAGTAACAGCATTACAAAGGTTCGAGCTCCACAAACATGCATTGATGACATCACTTCCAGCAAAACAACTCGTTATTCATTATGATATCACAATGTTATAGAGTTTTAAGAGCTCTATTACCTAGATTTAACTTAGGAGGAGCCCGGATAACTCAGTCGGTACAGCGTTGTCCTGCGGGCTGGATAGCAGAAAAATCGGGGTTCGATTCCCGGCAGGGAGAAGAGGCATTTCCCACAGCGTCCAGACCGCCTCTGGGTCCCACTCATCCTCCTATACAATGGGTAATGTGGGTTATTTCCTTAAAAGTCACGTGACTATGGTGTGAAGCTGACCATTCACTTCCATCTAGTGCAGAGGTCAAAATCGGTGGAGCTATACTTCCATTCCCCCATAATTCTTTTTGGCGTGAAGCTCGATTAATTACAACAAGAACAACGTTACCTGTTCATCTTACCATTAATTTTTAGCGTATTTTCTCAAAATAGGCTTATGCGATCTCCATCCTCTCTGTGCGTCTGCGTACCTGTGTATCCCCCCTATCAACGTTTGAATGCTTGAACCAATCTTTATGAACTTTGTCATGAGCCCATCTCAACGGCGTACTTCATAAATCCCTCACATCAGTCTCTGTCTGTATGGGCATCTATCCTCTCGCTGCTAGGCAACGGCTCGATAAACACGTTCCCGTTGCAACGAAGAATTGATGGAGACGTAATTTTCTATGCGGTCCGTGTCGTATCAAAGGAAAGCAGGCGATCAGTTTTTCCCAGAACTTCTTCTTAATTTATGTTAGGGCTCACATAAAAAGATTACCAAATATAAAAGGAAGAATCTAACAAACTGACCCACAGGTTTTATTTTAATAAGAATGTGATGATGATTTAGATGTAGTCGAAACACACAGCTAATTTTTTTCTTATTTTTTCTATTTACAGTTTACTTAAGAAAGCTATCGGTAGCTGAAAATATACAGCGTCGGATGGTAGGTACCTAGACCGCCTCTGTGGTCTAGTGGTCAGAGTTCCTGGCTACAGATCCAGAGGTCCGGGGTTCGGTTCCCGGTGCTACCAGATTATCTGAAAGGTAGTGGTTCTGGAACGGGATTCACTCAGACTCGTGAGGATAACTGAGGAACTCTTTCAGGGAAATAGCGGCTCCGGTCTAGAAAACCGAGATTAACGGCCGTGGGGATCCGTTGCGCTGACCACGCGACACCCTCTGTCCGCTAAAGTTGGCATTAAATTCGCCGACAACGGCGGTCACTCGTTCGGTATAGTTCGCTTGCTGACTCAAGTCACGGAGTTTTGGTAGGTACCGAGTGAATGACTGTTTGGGAGGTTTTAAGAAGGAAACTGTTAGTGGCCTAACTTGAAGAACTATCCCGACATTTTCCCAGAGGAGCTGAGGAAAACCACAACAAATGTCTATAGAGATAATCGTTGTTTGGGCTGATATTTGAATCCAGGACATTTCGAACACGAAGTACAAGTAACCCGCTAGACTACGGCGTCAGATCCAATTATATTGTACTAATTATAACAATGGAATATAATATTGCTATGGTCACTTTTCAGTAATATTACCAACTTCTGTGATACGAAAATATACTGTCACGTATGAGAGAGTTTGCGTGACTAATAATAACGAATTCTGGATTGGATGATTGGATTTATTGGTACTTCTTTACAATTACAACCAATTATAACAGCTCACAATCAGTGACTGTGCAAGACTTGCTCCGTTCCTTACTGGATTACGAGTGCCTTCTCTTCCACTGTGATTGACTTGGTTCTGATTTACGAATCGGTCACTTCAACCGCAACTGACTTGAACGACGACCCTCTTACGAATGAATTTGTTCTCCTCTACAAGACTCTTTTTATAGTCTAGCGGTAACCATGGAAAATGTTGATTGCTTATCCGTATCAGTGGAAACCTTTGTTGAATCTTCGTTGACACAAGCCAAGGTCTAGCAATGGACTATTCCGGCTTTCAGGCGTCATGTCATAATCCGTTGTCGCGAATACATGCACAGCGATCCGTTGTCTAGCAACTGAGAATTCTGGCCTTCAGGCGTCATGTCACTATATCCTATTCGCTAAGAATAACATACTTAATAATTAATCCACCCGATAAAAAAAAAAAAAAAAAAAAAAATCAGGCGTATCTGTTAATCTGCAAATTCTTATCCCGGCACTGAATTTGCAGACGTAGCTTGTTCTTGTATACTTCTCCTGCAACTGGACCAGATATTATCACTCATTGACGATACTGTTTCAGTTTTAAAGTTACGTTTCTCTTCGGAAACTAAGCATAATATTAATTTGGTCCATATACCCACCCACACGCCATGTGCCACTGTGTTATTTGTGACGTCATCGGCATCAAATGAAGCCCATTTGACATGGGGGAGAGGCAGCGATGTGGGGCATGCTAAGTGGTTCCATGAGTGACTTGATACTTATTATTCATAGAACTTTCTACACCTGATATGCAGTCAATCTTTGAAGTTCTATTTCCATAACAAATTAGCAAATAAAAATAGATATTACTTACCGGTGATAATAATTTAGTCTGGTTTTCGTATGAAATAAATGTGAGTACAGCATTACATTCACGAAAGAATTAGGAGCAGATTGAATTCGGCGAATGCTTACCACCAGCTCAGGATCCTATCCTTTTTCCGTTTGCCATCTTAGAGCTTAAGCTAACAATGTTCAGAAGCAGGTCGAAGCAAAGCTCATGAAACTACGTTCACATTTCACAGAAAAGTTCATTCTTTTTTTCGCTTAGTGGGGGGTGGAGTCCTACTGGGACCACTCGGCACGGCGGCCACTGATTGGCCTATTGTAGCCTGCTCCGGGTGATTATGATGAAGAAGAATTTGGTGGAATGAAGATTGGCAGGGGAAACCGAAGTACTCGGAGAAAACCCGCCCCAGCCTCACTTTGTCCACCACAAATCCAACTTGACCATACGCGCGATCGAACCCGGGCCGTCGCGGTGGGAAGCCAGCGACCAACCGCTTGAGCTATGGCGCTGCCTAGATGGGACGATAATAGACACTATTAAGATGGATGATAAGGAAACACGGCATTCGGATGTTGACTGATTTCATCAGGTTAAAATAAAGATCTGTGGACAATGAGAATTTCTCGATCATCTGACTACAATTCGCTTCTCAAGAAGTCTGTTCCATGGAGTTATTCAGTGGTAACATATTACCAAGTTTAATATAATGCCAACTCAGATTAAGAGAAAGAGTCGCCAATTTCCGTTACGGAACCTGTCGAGGTAAATTTTCGCCAGCGGAAAATGCTTGAGACAAAGGTGATAGAATTTAATTAAAGCTAACAAGCGATTTTCTCTTGCAGTGCACATCTGTGGGAGCTATGATTCGCTTCTGGTTTTTACCAATTTCACCCAGAACTGTCTTCAAATGGCACTATGCTACAAGCCTGAAGGTCGCGTATTCGAGTCCTGATGAGGTGGATATTTTCAATTTACCTAATCCTTCCAGCCGCATTATGGACCTAGGGTCAACTCAGCCTCTAACAGAAATTAGTACCAAGAATCTTCCTGGGGGTAAAGGCGGCGCCGCATAAGTCTGACATCCTCACCGCCATCTGTGAACCGATTGTCTAGAAGATGTGGGAGCCTCGACATATCACAACCCTATGGGCTTTCACGGCCTGTTATAGGGATAACTTTACTGTTTTCAGATATCTTTTAACGAACATAATTTATGTTGGGTACTATCAATGTAATCTGATAAAATTTACCGACGTGTCGATTCCATCTTCAGAATAGAAGAGCAAACCAAAGAAGCGGAGCCTTTGTTGTTTGTTGTGGTTACACTTCGACACTTAAGATTGAAGCGTTACGTTTCCCTGAAATGCTAGCAAACTTCTACCAAACTATATGGCATCATATCTCGGAAGGTACCGCTATGAGAACTTCAAGTCTCATAACCATTCTTTTCGCACCGGGTTTGCTTAAAATAGGGCCTAAACCTAAATACAGCGCGATACACCGATGTTTGAGGACTGCAACATATTCAGCCGTTCGTCTGATAACACGGATTTGGTTATGTTACACAACTTGAATATTAATGCACCTTAGTTAACCCGGCAGGAATATATGAGCAGTTTATTTTTCTTATTACGAGACAGACAGACGCGGGATGCCCTCCGGACTGGGTGGTGGAGAATGTTTCTGGGGTCCATAGGAACCTCCAATCACACTGATACGAGGAGTTTATATCCTAGGGGATAAAGGCGGCCGCAATATGAACTTGATCTCTCTATTCAATCTGCCTCCGGGTGCCCTGAGGTCATCTCCACGCTTTCTATGGGCATTCAAAGCGCAGGAATACTGCTTTAACAGGAAGGTTATGTGAAGGAGGAGTCTTTTATTTTTTTATTGCTAGTGGGGTGGGACTAAGTCCCTTGTACTGCGGCCACTTCTGGCCTATTGTACCAGCCCCAGATTATAGGTGAGGGTGATTGTGGAGCAATTGGTAGAATGAAGATTGGCAGGGGAAACCAAAGTACTCGGAGAAAACCTGCCCCAGCGCCACTTTGTCCACCACAAATCCCACTTGACCAGACCCGGGATCGAACCCGGGCTGCCGCGGTGGGAAGCCAGCGACTAACCGCTTCAGCTATGGCACGGCCAAGGATGGGTCTTATTTGTATTCGAAAGACACTCGTTTCGATTCTCGGCGAGGGTACTAGTCTGACTGAGGGGCTTTGTTGTTTTCATCTCTGCAAGCCTGTGCTGGGATAATGCTTTAAATATGTCACGACCGTACGACAATATCCATTCTCCTTTTATTTTCAGATTACTTTTCGGAGACAAGAGTCCAGTCTCTGAAACTTCGTTTGACGCCCAAAATAATTTCACATTGCATGACTAATCTAAGTTTTAACCAGATTTGTTGTTTTCAAATGTGTAAGTTTGAAACGTTGTGTTTTATAAGATTCTGCTCATTGGCAATAGTGCAGTATAGTCAGATAGCAGTACAGTATAAGGTGGAAATGTTTATGTTTACAGCTGTGCACCGGCATCTGGAGAATTCCACGCTCATAAAATCACGTTTACCTTCCATAATCTTCACTTTCCTCTTTCTCGAATAAAATCTTTTCAAGTTCGTCTCCACGTGAGTGTTTTGAAGAGGTTGTAAAGTAATTTTTCTCAGATTGGACATTAAATTTCATTGGATACAAGCTGGATAGACTACACTGTAGGGCATACAAAGTGATTATACAGAGATTATATAGGAAAATAAAAATATGCCATAAAAGTTAACGAGTCAATGGATTGAGCGTAATTATGAAGCGTTTACCAGTTTCTTCAGAGTATAAACTTCAAAATGTAGGTCGAATTCTTGCTTCATTATAGTATACGCTACCCGAACGATATAAAAACTTAATAGCGAGCTTTATAACAAAGGCAGAAGCGCGATTGTATGCTCTGTTGCACGAAAAGTAAACCCCAGGCAACATCCAGAACCGTTCTCGGTCATTCGAAGTGAATACGCTTCAAAATGATCGATGACGGGATTCTAAATGAGCTGCGAGTGTAGTAATCCAAACATTAATAGGTCTAACCTAATCTGCTCTCATTCTACGCTTATAGTATCAGCATATCCACGTGTGTACGCGTGTGTCAGTTCTGGTCAAGACAATCTTAACAGAACAAACAGTTTACGAATTAACTTCATTTTGAAGTAGAACGTTGTGTCACATATATGCCTCTTATAATTATGTTAAACTAATCGTTATGCGCCGGTCACGGTAGCCGAGCGGTCTAAGGCATGTACTGTCTTCGCTCGCTCGGAAGCCGGGATCGTGGGTTCGAATCCCACTCAGGGCATGGATGTTTATGTGCGTTTTTCTGTGTTTGTCTACAGGTAGAGGCCTTGCGACGAGCTGATCACTCGCCCAAGGAGTCCTACCATATGTGTAAGATCTAGAAAAACCGAAGTGAACGGAGTTCATGGAGGTAGGCCTAGGCCCATTGGGGCTGTAGTGCCAAGGAAAAAAAAAATCGTTTTACACTGACGTCACTGTCGATTTCATAGTGGGATATACAGAGCTCTGTCCTTAAGACTGAAGCCGGCCGCCCTGCCAGAGGATTTTGTGGTTCTCCGCAGTCCCACTAAGCAAATTCTATGAACATCCGTCCCAGTCGATCACGGCCTCTTCCTTTCACATTTTCCTCAATGCACAATTCACAATAATCTTCATATTTGCCGCCATAATAACCATGCAGGGCTGCCTTAGCTAGAAAACAAATTTTAAATCCTAGGAAACAAACTAGATATTTTTAATTTTCCAGTGAATGGTCATATAATGAAGCGAGAAGACTGCAGAAATTTGCTGCTTATAGACTTAAAGTACACAGAACTGTGGAAACACTTTCATTGTTACCCTCATCTTATTCTATTCCATGAATTGAACACTTTTCCATGTCAGATTAATTGTAAGGCAATGAAACTTTAGAGAAAGTGGCAGGGCTCACTGAACGAGATATATAATCTATAATCTATAATCATATGTCATCATAAAATGAAGAGGACAGATGCGCTTCCAGCTAGCGGCACTCGAACTCGCGGCCACAGCATGCGTGCCTACAGAGACTGAGCATAGTCACTTTCTGCTTTAAGTTTGTTACTTTTTAAAGCGCGGCCGGCGCGTAAGGCTGACAACCTTGCCGCCATCTTTGAGCCGATTGTCTAGATAATGTGGGACCCTCAACGTCTCACAACCCTATGGGCCTTCACGGCCTGTTACAGGGATACCTTTACTTTTCTGCTCTTTTTTACTTTACGTATTGTAGGTCATTGATGTGCAATGTGTTTTAAAGGAAAATTAACTTTCAGCTACCAATGTATTTTGCTGTTCATCAGAGTAGCGCATACGAGACGTCTCCTGTCTCGGATAAGTACGAAAACACCGCTGCTTACCAAGAATTCAAGTACAAAGATTAGAAGGTGCTCCCAGATTCTGCTTATACTGGTATATATTTTCTCAAATAATTCCTTTGTGATTTCTCGTACCGGATTGACCTTGGTTTTTCTTTCATAGCAGATACAAATCTATCATTCACAACTTATTCCCTTTAAATATACGTACATACGTTATGTGAGATGTGTGATTCTTATGGGTGATCTTTGGGATCTTACGCCGTGTAGTCTTGTAGAAGTAACCGATGTATCGGAGGAACGTGATGCCTCACTCTTCAGGATAAAAGAAGAAGCCTATGTATGAAAAGGGAGGTACAAATTTGTTCTCTTGTAAAAGCTAAACGTTTCTGAGCCTTAATTCTGTCTCTTTACTCCTGTTGATTCTGTCATGACTCACATACATCTCTCCCTATACGCGTACCATATTTTTTTCACCCTCCTCTTAAGGTACGGATGCTCCCACAGCCGTCAGACCTAAAATAAGGTCATGGATCCCATGGGACTCGGAACCAAGTACCGCCATGCTGGCGAGAACCAGCAGCAATTTTGTAGTTAGTCAGTCAGTCAGCCAGCCAGTCAGTCAGTCAGTCACTTACTTAGTCAGTCATCCTCGTCTTACTCTTCCACCCTGATGATCGAAGCAGCAGGTTAGTCCTAAACACTGGTAAACTTTTACCATATTACATGGTGTCACATCCCAGACAACATTGTTCGTACGTACATTTTTTGTCTTTCGTTAAGCATAAGCTTAAAGGCTACAATACTGGAAGATATTTAAAATATAAAGGCTATACGCACCTTAACAACTTTTGTACACGTATGTAGGGAACCAGCTTTTTTCTACGAGAAGTTATTTCGGACAAAAATAAAAGAGTTCATGTAAAGTGGAAATTAAATTCACTCGATAATATTTCGCTTATATCCGCGATAACAAATGTAATCAAATTCGGATTACCAATTTTGGATATGAAATATGTAGACAGATACCATCCCTATTATGCATTCACTTTATGCACTTGATACAAATAACGCATTAAAATAGCTACTTGACATTTAATACGGTCTACAGGTTACTACGATCCACACAATTTTGGACACGGCGTGTTACAAAATGCGAGGGAGAATTGTGAGAAGCTACTGAATAGGCCTGCAAACAGATACAAAACTAGGATGCCACGCTCTGGGCAGTGTTGTATCTCTGCTCTTTATTAGTATTATCGGTGTGTCTACAATACAAGAAGTTGAAGAATTTACACATAAAGAAACCGAATCGCAAAGAACACAGCTGGAAACTCGGAAACACACTTATTTTGTCATCGAAGTCCTTGAGACGCATGCTCGCACTGGATGCATTATATCTGGCGAAGCACAAACATGACATGTTTAGCTCATCAGGAAGTGAAACTTCCATTCAAACAAGTGCACTGCTTACGACAGGTGTCCATGCAATATTTATTATTACTTTCACCAAGCATCGTTCATCTCTTAATCCTTGGTTAAATCAATAAATTAATTGTTACATGCTGGTAAATCTGTCGTTATTTCAAAAGACCTGCCTTGGTTTATTTTTTTTTGTAGGTTAGTTTATGACGCTGTCAATTAAACTATGTAGCGTCGAATGTTAGGGTGATAGATGAACTGAAAGGATTCGGAAGGAAGCAATCGTGGCATAACCGGCTTTTCTTTTATTTCCTTGGGGTGGGGCGAGAATGAAGCCACTTGGTACGTCGGCCACTGATTGGCCTATTGTACCAACCTCGGATGATAGATGACATGAATGTAGAGCAGTAGGTGGAAAGAGAATTGGCAGGAGAAACCGAAGTACTCAGAGAAAACCTACCTCATTTCCACTTTGTCCACCACAAATCCCACACGACATAACCTGGGCTCGAACCCGGGACGCCGATGTGGGAAGCCGGCGACTAACCGCATTTTATGGAGGGCTGAGGAAAGCCACGCAAACTTTAGCCAGGGTAGTCGATTATCTGGTCGAAATCCGAACAGATAATTTTCTGAATACGAGTTCAGCCCGTTACCGCCGCGTCAACCACTTCGATTTCTGCCGTTAAGACTGTTAATGGTTAGGCCGACGTCAGGCTGAACAGCTCGGTTGAGCAGGTGGAAATTTTTCTTCTTGTTCGGTAAGCCCCATGTTCACCTCTCTGCCTAGAGATTGACTATCCTTACAAAAGTTTTTAATGATTTTTCTCAGTACCTCCAGGCCAATGCTATGACAATGTCTCAAATTAGACAAGGACTACTTCCTTTTACACCTTTTCAATTCAGTAATCATCCCAAATTCAGTGCTGTATAATCTGACCTGCTGTTAATGTCGTTAAATAAACACTAAATTCTGACATCAGTATGAAAAATATTACTGCAACAACACTGATAATAATGTTGTATTTTGTCATTCAGCGACACTGTTTAATCACCTGATATTTGTACACTTAGGAGCCGGGATAGCGTAGTCGGTATAGCGACTGGCTATGAGCTGGACGACCGAGGGGTCGGAGTTCGAGTCCCAGTAACGTCAAGAATTTTCACTTTTCCATGTCGTCCAGACCGGCTCTGGGATCCACCCAACCTCCTACACAATGGGTACTGGGGGCTCTTTCCCCGGGGGTAAAGCTGATCGCTCACCTCCAACTAGTTCCGAGGTCAAGAAAATGTGGATCTATATATCCACTCCCCCATTCGCCTTCATGGCGCCGTGCTTAGCTAGTTGACAACTTTACCTTTACTTTATATGTACACTTCTACACATATGTATATATATAACATGCCGTGTAGTAATGAAACACGGACATGAAATAAGGATGGTTAAACCAGGAACCCTAAGGAAAGCTGCACTAGCAACGTTGTTTGCGTACATATATCAGCACTAACAATCTGGTTGTCTTCAGGCTTTGCGCCGTTTCTTTTAGCATGTTATGATTTTCTGTCGTCGTTTGTTCCTCCGTCTCAGTTTAGATCGAAGGAGCAATTTCGGGATTCTTTTCAAATTTTCCATTTTTATGTTTGACAATTCTAGTATTTTAGTATCGGTTACTTCTTAATTATATTTTTTCTTAATCTATCCATTGCGTTTACATTCCATTATTCTTTATCCTGCTACAGATGGAACAGTCAGAGAAACAAAATTACTTCCGCAACATAGCAATAAAAGTCAGGTGGACAGTTTAATTGAATGTTATGAGTGGCACAAGAATTCAGAAGATGGATTCCGAACTGCGTTCTGCACTTAAGTAGGGCACCAGACAAATCAGTCTGGAAGAGGCTCTAGTTCTCCAGAATGATCCAATCCGACTATAACTGGAACGAGTACAGTCTCTGGACCTACAGCGGAGATGTTCCCTGTGTCAGTAAATGATGGCTGTTCAAATGAAATCCGTTCGAGGTCCTTATAACTAGTCGCTATGGGCTGAGGCAGACGTTCCATCGGTACATACGATATACCGAAGGATCACATCAGCAAAGAACTTCTTGGGCTGCTGCTGATCCAATGCGCCGGGCAAGCGAAATAATTTCATTTGAAACGGCTCTCATACTATTCCTGGGGGAGGGGGATTCCGGGGAGATTTTATACCATGTACATCGCATGTTAATCCGAAAATTTACTGGCTTTACCATTTATTTACGTATTAAAACATACAAATCTGTAACTAAACATCACTAACTTCAGCATATTTCAGTTACCAGTGAATATATTTAAGTATGTAAACACTTGTTTCAGACAGAAGATACACTTTTATTTATTTGCATTTAGGCCGTGCCGTAGCTCAAGTGGTTAGTCGCCGGGCTTCCCACCCCGGCGGCCTGAATTTTAGCCCAGGTCAAGTTACGTGGATTTGTCGTGTGCAAAGTGGCACTGGGGCAGGTTTTCTCCGGGTACTTCCGTTTCCCCTTCCAATTCTCATTTCATCGACTGCTCCACATTCATCAGCATCTATCATTGGGGGCTGGTGTATTAGACCAATTAGTGGCCGACGTACCAAGTGGCTTCAGCTTCACCCTACTCCAAGAAACTAAAAACTATGTACATTTAAATACTTATACATCACCCTTATTCAACGACACGAAAAGTTTTTTCATTAGTCCTATAGAATGACTGCGCCTGTTCTGTTGTAGAGGATTTCTAAATCCTTAGCAAGGCGAGCGGCAGGACTCCCATGCATGGATAAGCGGACCACTGGGAAGTCTGGACCACCATAAGATACCGCACCGCAGATAAAGATGTTCAGAAATGGGTTTGAACCGGAGACCTGGTGTGTTGTGATGCCGAAGATGCTTCCCAGCTACTGTAGTCTGCTATAGTGAATAATGTTTTCAACTTTAAGTGTCCTGTTCTGGAATAAGGATAAACCGCGAAGACAAGAACTCTTCGGCGGAAGACGAGAGTGATCTCCTTTTAGCTGGATTAGGATCTGTAGCTGGTACCGACTCGAATTTCTGGGATAGTGAACCTTTTTGACACGCTGTATGTGTTCTTGCGTGGGAATGAGTCTC
Source organism: Cryptotermes secundus (assembly GCF_002891405.2). Taxonomy (NCBI): domain Eukaryota; kingdom Metazoa; phylum Arthropoda; class Insecta; order Blattodea; family Kalotermitidae; genus Cryptotermes; species Cryptotermes secundus. The sequence continues at coordinate 1,450,138 of NW_019727389.1, read as the reverse complement.
AGAAAAGTCTCTACTCACTGCTAGACAACCTACGACGGAGTTTCGATGCCTCGAGCTGGATTCGAATATGCGATTCCAATGGCAGGGCGGTATGGTGCTATCTAAGTCTTAAACTAAATGCATTCAAGTTTGGCGCAACGGAACATACGAGTTTGTAATATATACTTCGTCTCTGTGTGATATTCAGTATTGAGGCAGCAAAACGAAGAATGTGAAGGCAGTCACATAAGTAATATGTCGATGACACGCCGCATGGAAATTATAAGATTCTTGTGTTGGAACAATTGCACAGAAGAATTAGTGAATCTTGAGTATTCTGCTAAAATGCGTATAGAGCCTGTGTTAATATGGATCTGTTTCGGGACAGACAGACAGACAGACAGAGAGAGAACATGACAGAGCGGAACAGAAGAGAGCGGAACAGAAGAAAACAGAACAGAATAAAGAAGGCTAGAAGACACTGCAAACGTCTATAACTGACATTTGGAGTGTCTCCTGAGACCACGGAGCAGGAATGGCAGTATGTTGCTCAAGCGCATCTCGACGTTGGTGCAGCGAATAAGATAATACCATAGAATCATGCTGAAATATAAACGGGCTGAAAAAAGCCTAGGCATATGTGAGCGAATGGTATAATTTATTAGTTTTGCAATAATATTAAAACTATGTAGGATCTGATGTTTCTACGGCAGTGACTATGAATAATGCCATCTTCTGAGATGTGGCGCTACGTAGATCTCGTGTGAACCAACGTTTCGGATGAATGTCGGTTCACACAAGATCTACACGGCGCCACATTCCAGAAGATGGCATTCTTCAATATTAAAACTGGCTTCAAATGGTAGAAAAGTGTGGATTAGAAATCACGAAGGATACTGGAGAAAGTGGTCGCGGTCTATTTAAAGGCAATTTCCAGGTATTTGCTCGGCGGGAAGGAGGAATGATAGGGGAAATTGATTCAGGACAGTCGAGTCCAAGGAAGAAGCCTAATCACGTGGCTCCTAAATGGTGAGACAGTCAGTTTTAAGTTATCCACAAATATGCGTGAATCAAGCTTTATAGTCACTACCCTACTTCAATTTCAATGTAATATGAGAGCTGCTCTGTTACGCCTTGCAGCAAGAGTTGTGATGTTACTTTTTTTTCCCCTTGGCACTACAGCCCCAGTGGGCCTAGGCCTACTTCCATGAACTTGTCCGTTCACTTCGGTTTTTCTAGATCCTACACATTCGGTAGGACTCCTTGGGCGGGTGATCAGCTCATCGCAAGGCCTCTACCTGTACACAAACACTGAAAAACGCACACACACAAACTAAACATCCATGCCTTGAGTGGGATTCGAACCCACGATCCCGGTTTCCAAGCGAGCGAAGACAGTACATGCCTTAGACCGCTCGGCTACCGTGACCGGCGTGACGTTACTTTACCAAGACTAAATCTTCCACTGATGATATGGTTTAATATTAGGTTATTATGACTGATATACTCGTGCGTTCAGGTGGTTTTATTGGCTACCGTGTACAAGGATAAAACTGTATGATCATTTGAAGAAAAGCAGTAACAAACCGAACTGTTAATATAAGTCGGTTTATAAAGAACGCGATATGAGAGGACGTGATATTTATGACAAGGAATTTACCTCATAGCAACCTTTGTAAATAGGACAATTTCGTCATAGTTCCGTAAATATCTGTGTGCTCTTATATCGATCTACATGACTCCTCTATCTTCTTTAGCTCAAATTACGAAAAGTTAAGAAAAAGCTCATATTTCATTACTGATTCATGGATAGATGCTTTTAATTTTAATTTTTAAAACTGGCTCCTAATAATATCTAAATTGAACGCCTTGAGCTAAACCTCTTTTCTGTTTAAGTTTTATCGAACGATGTTGTCTGCGTCGTTGGCATGATGATAAATGAATGTGGAACAGTCAGTGGAATGAGAATTGGCAGAGGAAATCGAAGAATTCGCTAACTTTCTCGGTCGGGGCTATATAATACGTGCAATTATTTAATGTCTATTGTTATGTAGAATGTCCCGTGTGGAGAAGGCAGGTCAGAATACCTTCATCATAGCCCTGTGAGGTGCAGGAGATGACGAAAAGGGAACCCACGGCCTTGGGGTATAAGGCCACCCTGACACCGGAGGACATAAATACAGAGACCTTGTCCTTCAGGTTGGGGGTCGGGCGCAAGGCTGACGACCTTGCTATGTAAAAAACAATACTGTCACGAAATCCAAAGAAGTGACAACCTGATGGTCTTATCCATGACGGAATAGAGTGTCTGGCAAAATCTAAGAAAGGCTGTGGCCCAAAGCGGCTGTTTTCCCGATGATGATGATGTTATGAATGAAGTGGAAACATGATAATGGCTGGTTGACCTAGCAATATGAATTAAGAAGGCTTCTGTGGTCCATTTAAAAACTGCTGCATTTGGCTTCGCCTGGAGCGAATGAGGAAAACGAAAGAACGTCAAGTTGTTCGGCAAAAGTATCTAGAAATCTGGAGCATTGCGTCATCGTAGACTGCCCTCCCCAGACTATCTTTCTCTCAAATAGAGTTCCGCAGTGGGGAGAATGAGTACGTCACAATATCTCTGCATTCTGCTGCTGTCACAGATTGGGTTTATCATAACACAAAAGTGATTGCGAGACAATCTTGAATATACGCTTCCATCGTAACAACATTTTTACGTATTATTGTTATTATCTACGTACTCGTGTTAACTTTGTAATAGGCAGTTCAGTGGTGTACGTTTGTTGAAGTGTGTTTGCCTGATGATGGCCACTAGTGGCCGAAACATGTAGCAGAAATATATCTCGGCATTGTCCTTGAATTTTTTTTCTTGTTGTGTTGTGACGGTCAAATACATAAGTTGTATATTTGTAATAGGCCTTTGAGCTGTTAAGTTTGCATGTACATAAACAAGCATTCAATTGAATTATTATTATTATTCCTTCCAAGTAATTATACTTTACATTTCTCAGTTCTCAATAACAACTTGGATTTGTGTTACTGAAATTAATATTATATTATTATTACTACTGTCTTTTTTGTTTGGTTACTTCTCTGCATTAATGTGTTTCCTCTAGTGATTGCCTGTAATTTGTCGTTGACTTTATGTAGTGTTCGTCAATAATGTAATTACCTGTATCTACACTGTGCTGAATCTGTAACTGGCCTTGTGGCTGTTGACTCGGCACATAGACAATAAAGAATTGAATTGAACTGAACTATATCTGTGACTGTAACTGATCCCACAGACATTGTTAGATTTGGTGTCTGAATTGCGTGTGGGGAGAAGTATGGCAAGAAGCAGTGGGGTAGTGTTCGCTGCTGCAGTATGAGAGGGAGAGAGGGTGACGCACTATTACTAAGTCCTATTACAACCCATGCACACCCCAGTTAGTGAACTCTACCGAAACCACTGCGCCACGTCTAAAAGCACGGACAGTGGGAGCTTTTGAAGGGCTATGACGATGGTGAATAACACTCGGGATTAATAGGTTCTTGGACTTTGTCCATGGTCCGGTATTAAAGAACACAAAGTTTCTTTACTTGAGGATTGAAACAGACCCAGTTTCCTAAAGGTTGCGTATTTTAATGCAGGACAATAGACGAAGCGCAAGATCCCAGTAATCCGGACGGACAGTATTGTTTCAATACCCCTTCAACTTTTAAGAAAGGCAAAAAGAGTTGCAGGTTTCCTGGACCAGTGACACACAGCTACACAGTGGAGTATAACACTTTTGCCAGCTTCCAGCTTGTTTCCGTTGTACATCTGTTTGCTATGTGATTCCATCCTGTGGTCATTACTAGCAAAACAAAACAGCACATTCTATATAATCATAACGCTGTCATGCAGCTGTGTAATTACAGCAGTATGCAGCAGCTTGCTCGCGGCTTGTAGGCTGGCATAGAAACAATACAGATTCATTATTAACAGACCTCATTTATCCACCGGTGGCGTTGAAAAATTATGCATCAAAATAATAAAAAAAAACTTTTCAACTAATCAACTATCGACGCATGTAATTAATTAATTAACTATATTCATAATCACTGGGATTTTGGACTTTGTCCATCGTCCAGTGTTCTATAAACTAGAAAACACAACGTTTCGGAAACTGGATCTATTTCCGTCCTCAGGTGAGGGAGGGAAGATACCTAATCAGTTGGGTCCCTTAGAAAGAGCTAACCTCAATAACTGAACCCAGATTAGCTCTTTCTAAGGGACCCAATTGATTAGGTGGCTTTCCTCCCTCACCTGAGGACGGAAACAGATGCAGTTTCCGAAACGTTGTGTTTTCTAGTTTCTAGAATACCGGACGATGGACAAAGTCCAAAAATATAGTAATTCTGAATGTTATAAACCATCGTCAAAACCCTCTGTAATATCCATAGATAAACTGCATCCTAATGTTCATCATCGCAAAAACAAGACGGAGTAACAGAAATGATAGAAGAAAAGTATGAAAATTGAAAACTGTCGCAGAGGATCCAGTTTGTAGTTGTCAACAGATTTAAACACAAATAAATGGAACTTATCCTACGGTGTACTAAGAGCAGTTGTGTAAAACTTCCACACCAGAGTCTAAAAACAACGTGGATTCACATGACCTACCGCACATCGAAACTTTCAACTCAACATGAGAAATTTAACTTTATATTTCCATAATTTTATAATGCTGTTCTAATATTTTTTAATGTTTTAATATGCGTATAGGATATTGGTGGGAAAGCCAGAAGGAAAGAGACCACAGGGAAGACCAAGGCGTAGGTAGGTGGACAATATTAGAATGGATCTTAGAGAGAGAGGATGGGATGGTATGGATTGGCTAGATCTGACTCAGGATAGGGACCAGTGGAGGGCTCTTGTGAACACGATAATAAACCTTCGGGTTCCATAAAATGCTGGGAAATTCTTGAGTAGCTGCAGAATTGGCGGCTCCTCCAGAAGAGCTCAGCTCCATGAGTAAGTAAGTAAGTAAGTAAGTAAGTAAGTAAATAAGTAAGTAAGTAAATAAGTAATACCTTTAATATTTTGAGTTATTTTGGTTGTGTAACATTTAACTCTTTATTTATTCGTATTCTAAAATACTATCTTCTTAATATACAGCAGCTTTTAATTACCTCCACCAACATCTTTTTAAATACAAATTTCTTCTATAGATACTTGGTGGTACTTTAATATTTTTAATATTGCAATTCTCATCATAACACAAGCCACAATTTCTACTACTTTTATAATATGGACGCACTGCACCACAATATGGACCCATATCGAAATTTCAATCGACTTTATCGTATTTATTATATACACTGCCTGACGATGGTCCCATGAGGTTGGAAACATGTAGCGGTAAACAATACAATTCAATCTATGTGATATTGATTTGATTGCAAAATCATTTGTTGTGTTTACGGATACCTTGCCTAACCGCATAATAACCCCTTAATAAAATAAGGGGAAGGAAAGATGAAAAACTCTTGGAGTTAAGCAAACCTACTCCTAAATAGTATACTGCAATAGTACCGTCAATAAAGTATGTGACAAAAACTTGAAAAACAATTGATCGTTGTTTAATACTTAAAGCTGCTACACACCGTGCCAACAGAAGCTCAGTAAAGCATAGATCAAGACGTTCTCTTGTGCCTTGGTGTTTCGAAATAAATGTCGTCATAATTTATGAGTTTCTTTTTTCCTCCAGAAAACAAGACTATAAGTATGTAGGCCTACTCACATGTATATTACAAATACATTTATTGCGATTTTAATATCTAACTAACCTTGACGTTCATTTATTGCAGACATATTTCCTCTGTGGCAAAGCTAACCATGCAAGAAATATCACAATGAACACCGTCAGAGATTATTTCCTCGTATTTCGTTAAATATTTATCACACAAAAATATGTCAAATAACAATTATAGACAATAATGAAATTATTATTTTATGTCATGTAGACCTTACCTACTTACCGACCTACCTACCTACCTACCACTCGGCACTACAGCCCTGGGTGACCCTTGGCCTCCTCTACAACCAGTCTCCACAACCAAAGCGAGCTGCCATAGAATGGGCCCACGCATGATGACCCGAGACTGGTTGTTAGGTTTCTGAACAAAATTCTTGTTAGCCTCATGATCAACCCCCAACCTGGAGGACAAGGGCATCTCTCTACCCTTTGACCTTTCCGGCATGGTTGACCCTACTCGTAGTTAAACTACCACCGGCATAGCTCTCCAGGTCACAGAGTCACGCAAGCTCCACCACCACGACAAGGTGGAGACACCTTTGGGGGGGAAGGCCTTACCACTTTCTTCTAAAAAAAATAATAATATGCTGTTACGTCGTTTAGAAACGTAGGGAATGTATTGAGCATATGGGTACCAACATTAAAACCACCAAACAGCTTTTAATATAGTCCCCATATTGTACTGTAACAGATTGTATTGAATTGTATTTTGATCAGAGACAACGTCCAGTCTTCAGTGCGCCCCATGTCACTCCGGACATTTAAGAGCCTCGACCTTATCAAGAGACAAAACACCCAGACCGAGACCCACTCGACATCCATCAGCTGTGCCCACGCAGAACCTAAGGTCAGAGATCAGCGACCCATGCCCAACCAAGTTTACGTACTTCCATCTTTTCTGGGCTACCGACAGTGGGATATCTCGCACGGCCTCTGTCATTCGCCGACAAAGAAATCGGAGCCCTGATCACTGGTCCCGGTTGAACCTGTAACCCATCCCCAACCGAAGGCAAAAACAAACTCCGTGGCCTGTAGATCGGAAATGAACTATACCGACCGAGCGACCGCCGTTTGACCGCGAAATCAGTGCCAGCTTTAGCGGATAGTGTGTGTTGCGTGGGCTTGGGCTTCTGGTTATATAGCCTCGGATCTGACCTCTTGGAGAACATGTCCATTGCCTAGTAATGGACGTCTACTGTTGTTGCGTATTGTTGTAGACCCCACCAAACAACGGGCTGTTTATCAAGAATCTGTCTCCGCGGGAAGATGTTTACCGAGCCGTTGCCTAGCAATGGGTCTATGCGTCACAATAGTCCCTATATTTTCCAGCTATATCAGTTTGGATCTTTCCTCCTGTTAATATCTGCTATCAGATCAGAATTTTATATTCTTATTAAATTATATAAGCTGCTTTATGTTTTGTTTTGTCTGTACTTGTTTGTTTTGTTTGTCTCTTTGCTCGTGCTTAGTTTATAATTGGCATTAGGGCTGTTGAGTAAGGACGTAAACAAATAAAGAGTTGAACTGAATTAGAATTTGCAAATCCAAAATGTACTCAACAGGTCCCTATCAAATTTTTCGAAGAGACGTGCCGTGAATATATGAGAGTGTCCTCCAAGATCTGGTGTAAGGATAAGCAGATGTAAGGGTTCAGGCTGTGATAAGGTCAATGAGCTAGCAGTTACGGTTAGACTGACTCACTGTATTGTATATAGCACAGACTATCTCGGTTACTGACTCACTGTATTGAATATAGCACAGACTATCTCCTATGTACGCCTTGCGGCTTCAATTGTTAGTTCATATTAATTTAAACCAGAGCGGAATTGTTGTCCTGTACGGGAGTACATTTATTTTTCAAATCCGTTTTTCACCTCTTGAAGATATAAATATCCCAGAATAATTTTACCATACTATGTTTCGTTAAGTTCATGTTAGTTATGAGACTTATTATTCTCACTACGACGAACCGTTCTTTTTTTAATAATTTGATTGATTTTTGGGTAATGGAAATTTGGGGCCATATTACACCAATAATACGAAAATCAAATGCCTCAAATATTTCAGTGCAGGTAGCAATACTAAATTTTGTCTAAATCAGTCAAATAATTTCGGAGACGAAATAAATAGAGAGACGGACAGATATCATTTCCTCTTCCGCGTTCATCCGTGCACAGTTCGCGCAGCGAATAGAATATTTATTGTTTCTTTCTTCACAGTTATATTAACGAATTGTGTTCATGTCCACTGATTGCATTAGGGACATTAATCATTAACTGAGAGAAGGTTTATTGAAATTCCGTGTGACTATACTGTCACTGAAAGTCACCACATGTCGTATATTACAACATTCTGTCTTCAGCAATGCCATGGAGACCATACAAACGGTGAGATATGAAAAAACCTGGGTCATTAAGCTTCTTGATTACAGATATATGAAACAAGCACGCCTTATATCAAAGCGAATATTTAGCAAAATTGAAACACAGAAAACTTAACGACCACGCGAAATATATTTCTTTGTGACAGAAGAGTAGTGAATAATTGTTAACAGTGTAATTTTTTTTATGTTATAAACACATTTACAAGTAGCATGACAGAAGCTATGGGTTATAATTTTCTGAACCTTAAAATGCACAGTTCCAATGGAGTAGGTTTATACCTCGTACTTACAAGTCTATCAGTAACCACTCTACTGAAAGCAATTCGAGTAAGTTCAAAACCAAATATTATTACTTTTTTTCTGAGCTACGAGTATCAGCTTTGTCATGCTATCATTACACGCACCAGCAGTATTAAGGGCCTGGGTGTTTTCTTTGATTCAAAGTTACATTTTCACACACATGTAAATTACGTATTTTCTGAATGCATAAAGCTTTTAGTCCTTATTCGTTCCATTACCTATAGGTTTTCCTCTCTGGAGTGTCTGTATGTACTATACTTTACTCTCGTAGTCAGGTCCAAGTTGGAATATGCTTCGGTAGTTTGGAACTCCATCACCTCGACTGGTGCCAATAAGCTTGAGCGCACCCAGCATAGGTTTGCGTCCGTCTGTTTTTATCGTTTTTTCCCTCATATTTCATATACTTATACTGATGCTTTAGAGAAATTAAGTCTACAATCTTTACATAAACGGAGACATTAGGTTCAGGTCTTTCGTGGTCTTAAATCCTACGCTTCTCTTTTGGAAAATGTTAGCCTTCGTGTTCCTCCCAGCAATCACAGGAACTTCTCATTGTTTGATGTTTGTCCCGCTAACAAACACTGTCCTTTTGCTTGGTGCGCCTATGCTGCCAACGCGGTGGGTAAAGATCTCGACATATTTGCAATCAGAACAGTTTCTGTCAATCACATTTAACCTAAAATTGTTAATAATATTTGTTAATACTCTTAATCTTACGTGTGTGTATGTACGTGTATTGTTTTTCTCGCCACATAATGGCATACCCATTGGAAATTTACTTACTTTATTTTCCTCGCCTGTCAATTCTAACTCATTTTTTTTAATTACTATTAATTTATTGCCCTTATATAAACTGTCGTAGTTTCTTCTTTAATTATTTTTGTGTATTTCTATGTATTCGTGCTAACTTTGTAATTTGCCTCTCTGCTGTTAAGTTCGCACGTAAATAAACATGAATTGCATTGAATTATGGCTCTACAGCCCTTTGTTGGGCCTTTACCGCTTCTTGATCCTATATACATTCGGCAGGACTCCTTGGACGGGGGATCAGCCCGTCGCAAGGCCTCTACCTACACACAGAACAGCACAAACACAGAATAAACGTAAACAGACATCCATGCCTTGAGTGGGATTTGAACCCACGACCCCAGTGTTCAAGCGAGCGAAGAGAGTTCATGTCTTAGACCGCGTGGCCACTGGCGTTTGAAGTCAATAGAAAATTAAAATTTGGAACTAGAGAAACCCTTGAATTTATACAACTGATGTGAGTTGTCATATAGGCCTACATTTATCTAGGATCATAACCAACTCCATGAAGCAGAGTTCTTACTCAGCAGCTGGTAACTACTAATCCGGTCAAGAGAACACCTCCTCTTGACGAACCCGAAGTTTCATTACGTGTTCACAAGAACTCACTACTGAACCCTCTCATGACGCAGTCTAATCCAGTCTACAACATCGCATCATATTCCTTGAAGACCCATTTTAATATTATCCTCCCTCCTATCCCTATGTTTCCCAAGAAATGTCTTCCCTTGAAATTATCACAATAATATTCCGTATGTGTTTATCATTTTAATCTATTGATTAGGGCGACATATTCGCGAAGCACGGAATTCCAATATATCGTAACGTGTCTGGAATCCAGAAGAGTCATTTCTATGGAAACGCTAGAACAGACCGTTGCATAAGAAGTAACAATAGCGATACTGTAATTCCAACAGTGGGCCGTTGTATCGAGAACATCGAATCTCCACGGTTACGACAAACACACGTAGCGTTCCCACAGAGATAACGCAATAACAATGGGTCATTGCATAGGAAACGCGGAACCAGCAAAGCAGCGTTTCCCCGGCGATAGACAACAGAAGGCTCACTGTGTAGCAACCGCCGCGATAAATAGCCCAGCTTCAGCGAGAAACAGTCAGTCTTCATCGAGCCGTCTAAGGAGCCAGTCGTCATCCAGCCTTCGAAGGAGTCAGTCGTGACCGAGCCTTCGGAGAAGAAAGTCTCCGTCGAGCTGTCTAAGAAGAGAGTCCAGTGTCGGCCGGAATATTGTAACACTGCAAGTTGTGATGATTGTAAAGTGTGTGCAAACGAGCGAAAGAAATAAATTCGCTATATTGAGACCAGCGTGGATTTACTTGTAGCGTGACACACCAAACACGCTACATTGGTGTCAGGCGTGGGATTGAGCTACACACGTGACTGACAAGATTCAAACTCAAGACACGTTACAATATATATATATATATATATATATATATAGTGAAGAGGAAAGGAGGGGAAATGACCATGGCCCTTTCTGTTATTCAAGAAACGCGCTGAGAGAACTGAAGAAATAGAAACCCATAATTCATGATAGCCATGCCTCGGCTGTGATTCGAATCTCGTACCTTCAACATTCATAACGAGCATGTTGGTGTAGTGGCAACAGTCTACAATTTCATTTGAGAGGCTCCCGATTTACATCTCTGCCTGATTGCCGCTTATATTTGGATGGTTTTCTTCAGTCTTTTGAGATGAACGCCAGAGCCTCCCTGAAAATTCCTTCCTGCTCACTGTCGTCTTCCTGTTTGGGATTTGAGGTTCTCACTGCGTTGACTGTGTTATGAGATGTGACACCATGTGGTCTGATAAAGAATTTATCTACGTTTCTGACGAATTTAATGTCTACATCTTCAGTATTGGAGAGTAGTCTGAGCAGAAAACATGCAATAAGTAGCAACAAACACGCTGCCTATTGCTTGCTTTATTGCTTTCTCGGATTACTCTTCGACCCTGAAGATGGAGGCAGTACATTTGTCCGAAATATCGGTAAACTTTTATCAGATTACACTGAGTCAATTTCAGAAGATCGTCCTATCTCTCGATGCTATGGGCATACAACCAATTCAGTTAAATAGATCTGTTAGCAAGATATATGAGTACTGTTCAGTGTTGTATTTAAAATGTTGATTCACTTCGTTAACAATAGATCTATAACTGAATTACACGAATACCTAGATCCTACATACAAATATGTAAAGTCGCAAACAACTTTGTTGATTCTGAACTTGTATGCAGACTGCATAAACATTTACACATGTCCGGTCACAGTGGCCGCGCGGTCTAAGGCATGAACCGTCTTCGCTCGCTCGAATACTGGGGTCGTGGCTTCCAATCCTACTCAAGGCATGAATGTCTGTGTGTGTTTATTCTGTGTTGTGTTGTCCTGTGTTTAGGTAGCGGCCTTGCGACGGGCTGATCACTCGTCCGTGTAGTCCTACCGTCTGGGTAAAAACGATTACGAAATTGAAGAAGAGGCCAGCCCCCCTCCCAAAGGGCTGTAGAGCCAATGATGAATGATTGCAATATATATATACACACACATACATACATACATACACATACTCGCCCCCTTCCTCCCCAATCATGTTTCGTGCAGTAGAAACTTAAACCGTGGTGCAGTGGTCGGTATTTCTAACTCGTACTGACGAGGTCACGAATTCGAATGTTCATCCTGTGGCCAGCTATGTGATAACGGAAAATCTTCGTGTTCTTCCTCAGTTCCTATTGTGTATAGACAGTACTTTATAATAGGCCACGAATACTTCTTTCGATATCCTTTACAGTTTATCTACAATCCTCCCGCCGTTTGAGGCCACATAAGCCGTGTTGCTGATACAATGCCGTTAAGCGATCCACGAACCAACCTTGGAATATAGGACTTTGAAGTATTCACAGCTCTGGTTGTTCAGACAGTGAACTTGGGTTGTGTAACTCAGTTGGTGATAAAGACGTTTCGCGGATATTTCATCTTCAGGGTCGAAATTGGGTCCCTAGGAAGAGCGTTTGTTCTCACATTTTCTGTTCATCGCTCCTATTGGTCCTGGCTGGGTTTCTCTTCTCCTTCCATGGATGAGAGTGGCTGCCTTCCTTACAGCATTACAATATAATCTGACTACAGTATTACCCTATTCACTGTCACTCCGTGCGTGGAGGCAGCATGATCCTCTGGAACGTCCTCAAAACCCACAAGGTCACAAGATGAACCATCTGACATTACTCCTGCTCTCAGTGGAGTTTCTGTCAGTTATTAGTCTGATAACTGCACGTTTGTCCACCCCTACAGAACTGTGCACTTGCGTCCGTAACTGAGAAACGATTATTGAGTCGTATAATTAACACTGTGTACTGTTAAAACATCACCACCAGCGGAGGGGGTTCCCTGGTTAAGGAATTATTTATCTCATGATCTCAGTTACGAAGTTTCCTCCTGATAAGTCAGGTAACACAAAGGAATCGCTGATGTGGTAAGGACTTTATACCTTTGTCGTGGCCTTCTTGATAACATACAGCGAAGTTACTATTATTAGCATCTGATGCTGACAGAGAATTCGATCTCCTCTGTCCTAACAGCGTTCGAAATTACAGCATTCTTTGCTCTCAGACATCGAAAGTATCAAAATGGACGTCAAAAATTTAATGTGATCTCAGGATTCATTCCACCATGAGAGGAAAAGGCGCGCCATTTCGAGGTGCAGACACATGACAACTGCATTCTTCACCCAACAGAGTGGCTGAGTGGTCTTAAGCATGAACTCTATTCGCCCGTTTAAACACTGGGGTCGCGGGTTCGAGTGCCACTCGAGGCATGGATGTTTGTATGGGTTTATTCTGTTGTGTTATCCTATGTAGGAAGCGGCCTTGAGACGGGCTGATTCCCCGCCCAAGGACTCCTACCGACAGTCTATATGATTAAGAAACTGTTAGAGGCCAAGGCTCATTATGGACTGCAGCGCCCACAGAGTAGTAGTAGTAGTAGTAGTAGTAGTAGTAGTAGTATTCTATGTAATATGTCCACACAGATATGTTTTTGTCAAAACTAATCACTAATAATTACAAACATTAAATTGCTTACAGACTATTTCATCGTATTTTGCTGAAAAACTACATACAGAAGGTTATTTCTTGTGAAGCTAACAGTCGCATAAGTGGTCAAGAAATTTTCTTCCTTTTATACCGTCCGAAGGTTCATTATGGAGTTCACAAGAGACAAACTAGTTGAATCAAATCCACTCCCTCAGACTTTCTTATGATCCATTTTAATAATATCCTCCCATCCACTGTCAAATTATGAATTAACATTATCTAATTAAGCCATTAACAACATAAGCTTTGAGGGACTGGAATTCTGCAGTAGGAATGCAGGCTTTATGAGATGTCCCGAACAACTTCTTATTCTTAAATAGAAGACAATCTTGCACGATAACTCCGGCGTGACGGACTTAGTGAGCTCTGGGTCGCGCCATAGCTCAAGCGGTTAGTCGCTGGCTTCCCACCGCGCGGCCCGGATTCGATCCCGGGTCTGGTCAAGTGGGATTTGTGGTGGACAAAGTGGTGCTGGGGCAGGTTTTCTCCGAGTACTTGGTTTCCCTTGACAATCTTCATTCCACGAATTGCTCCACGATCACCCTCACCTATCATCTGGAGCTGGTACACTAGGCCAGAAGTCGCGGCAGTACAAGGGACTTAGTCCCACCCCACTAGCATTAAAAAAAAGAGTGAGTTCTGGCATTCTAGACATATCTATCCTTGGAGCTCGGGAGAATCACTGGTGTAATACAATGCATTTGGTTTCAACATGATTTCAACTAATTCACAGAGATTAATATTGTGACAGGTTAGAAATCTATGTATAAAATTTCGTTTGAAAGTATCAAGAAGTGGGATACGTCAAATCTCTGGTCTTATTATCCTAGCAACTTTAAGATATTTTAAGTCCATATTTTACTGGCACGTGTTAGTGACTAGACACGGGGTTTGGATTTGTAACTGGATTTACTGAACATTTATAAACCGTACATGCACAATTATAACGTTCTTATTAATCACAAGCTCTATTTCTTACCAAATCGCCGGCTAATTCTTCTCAGTTTGGTATGTTTTCGCCAATCGTTACCTGGCGGCTGATCCCAACAACGTCCTCTGCTTCCGTGATCACGTCTTTGCCGGCTGACGACTGTCTCACAACTAACTCATTGTTCCAACTGTCGACACTGAACTAGTCAACAAAGTTACTTTACGACTGGCGGTGTAGCGGCAATCAGTTCGTCTTGGCGCCGAGCCCCTTGAGGCTCATGACCACAGTTATTTTTTGCAACTGAGCCCATACTGTTATAACTCTTATGTAATATCCTCTTTGCGTATACAAATGTAGGTGAGTGGTCTCTGGAAGACCTAAGAGGAGATGATAATATTAAAATAGGTCTTAAGAAGTGATAAGGAGTAAGAAAGTGTATTGGATTCATCTCGCTCAGGATAGTGTTCAATGGCAGGCTGTTATGAACACGGTAATGAGTTTTCAGGTATAATAAAAGGATGAAAGTTAGGAAGTTTCTTCTGTGTATATAAATGACTATTATCTTCTCTCGAATGCCTCCGTTCCACGTAAGTAGTAGATCAGTAATTGCTGATTTGACCTCTTTGTTGAGATAGATGCGGGAGGGATTTATTATTCAAGGATTATAAATTCTCGGACTTTCTTTTCCCAAGTTTGAAATGTGAAGTTCGATGGCTATTACTAAGTTAATATTTTCTCTTATGGAGTATAAAACCGTGTAATCTTGATGATCAAGAACATTACATTGTAGATGCAGGTTTCTACGAAATGTTGGTAACAATCTACCAGTTCACACTAGCCGGTCACGGTAGCCGAGCGGTCTAAGGCATGTACTGTCTTCGCTCGCTCGGAAACCGGGATCGTGGGTTCGAATCGCACTGAGGGCATGGATGTTTGTGTGCAGGTAGAGGCCTCGTGACGAGCTGATCACCCGCCCAAGGAGTCCTACCGAATGTATAAAATCTAGAAAAACCGAAGTGAACGGAGAAGTTCATGGAGGTAGGCCTAGGCCCACTGGGGCTGTAGTGCCAAGGAAAAAAAAAATTACCAGTTCACACTACGCGCTATCCCACAACACAGCAGTCTTTAGAGTCACTGCCTCATTAATTCAATGCAGTCATCCCCCGCTAAACGATGATTTGTTCCGCCGACACTCCTGCAATATGTGCAAATACCCAAACGATCGTCCTTCCCCGGTCAATTGACGATTGCCAATGCGCGTGCGCACTAGCGATGTTTACTAGTTCAGTCACGTCTGCCAGACATTCTGGCAGCGTGGCAGTGTAATATTATTAATGTTTACTGTTTTTCGTCACATATTGCAACTTTTTGAATACAATTAGTGAAATAATGGGACCTAAATGAAATGGAAGCCGGTCACGGTAGCCGAGCGGTCTAAGGCATGTACTGTCTTCGCTCGCTTGGAAACCGGGATCGTTGGTTCGAATCTCACTCAGGGCATGGATGTTTGTGTGCGTTTTTCTGTGTTTGTCTACAGGTAGAGGCCTTGCGACGAGCTGATCACCCGCCCAAGGAGTCTACCGTATGTGTAAGATCTAGAAAAACCGAAGTGAACGGAGGAGTTCATGGAGGTAGGCCTAGGCCCACTGGGGCTGTAGTGCCAAGGGAAAGAAAAAATGAAAAGCAAAGCAAATGCTAAAACTGGGTTCTTTAGCCAGAGAAGTTTCATACATGAGCGTCAATTAAAAGGCGGTATCTGTATTCATTGTCTCAGCATTCTGACCTACCGACACATCATTAAATAAACCGTATAATAAATAACAAACAAAAAATATATTTTACTATTAATTACGGCTACAACAACAATCCCATTCAACATCAGTGCCCTAAGCAGTGCTCGAACTTGAGGTTTCAAAGTGGAAATGACACGACTGTCGTCATTAATAGGCATATGGCGTAATGAAATAGCTTTATTTCGTGGGGTTACTTGGAACTCCACCAGGTGGAGACGTCGGAAAGCCCACGGAAGTGGATTGTGTTGAACAGGGCGGGCGACAGTGAGTCCTCAAAGGCGGAAGTGACGCCAATGGAAGGTGCCGGACAACTGAGAAGCGTAAACAAACAAGAGTTATGCACTGTCATGGAGCGATGACACATCGCGATCAGTTTCACCCGCTAAGGATGGAATTTCCAGTCCTTACGTAACTTCGCAAATTCACCTCTGCTCATCGTGAATTCCTCATTTGCCGTTCGCGACCGGGGTATATTTTCACTCTGAGGTGTCAGTGATTATACAGTCACCAATCAGATATGCAGATCATTTCTATTCAAAGCTTGGTCTGGGTTCTCAGAACACAGGTGACTACCGCAAAACGCACCCGCGACCAACACGGATTTGTTATAACGTGGCGTCAAAAATATTCAACATTTTATCTGAAACTTCTTAGGCACGCTGTGCCTAGATGCGATGAAGTCCGTCCATACGGCATCGCTGTCTTGAGCGGGGTCGAGGAACTAACAATTTAATCAGCGTACGTCAGGTATGTCCAACGCGTCGATCGCGGGACGATTTTTGGTCAATCTCATAGGCCTATAAAGAAATTATACGTGAAAAACATGTAAATTCACTTGTAATATAATATGATTATATTCAGATTTTTAAGGGAAAATACGTGTTAAAGTAGTCTGTACTTTCAATGTATGTTGCTTTTACAACAAACATCATGTGTCGTGCTATTTTTACCAATATTTTTGCTTAAAGCGTGGTACGACAATAGGAGGGGGTGGTAGATCACTGGCAGTTTTGACGCTAAAAAGTCGATCACAAACTATTTGAAGTTGGACATGCCTGGCGTACGTGATAAACGGGAGGCCAATCCTGGGCAATAGGGAGCGAGCAACGCGAAGCGTATTCTCATCTCCCTGCTCTGTCCGGTGATACCTGCCTTAAAAATTAACGCTATCCTTAGAACCTTTATTAAATTTAATTTTGCAACCATGCCAAGACGGCCAAGTAAAAGCAATAACAATGATAAGCTGTGAAAAGAAAATTTTTGTTTCCTGTTTACTTATTTCTTGATGTACGTTGCTACACTGTTCCGTGTGGACACGGGTTAGGATACCACCATCACAGCCCTGTGAGTCGTAGAAAGCGACGAAAAGGGAACCCAGTGCTTGGAGGTATAACTGAGCCACATAAATACAGAGACCTGGTCCTCAAGTCTGGGGGTTGGACGACGTTTAACTGGAAACGCAATCACCGTTTCAGTCAGCTGTATTCATTCGTATTTTCTTTTTTGTGGTTACAGTTCGTTATCACAAAATGCCGGAAATGTAGCCTCAGGCAATTCTGTCCGAAACTTCGTCGTTAGTTTCCCCAAGATCAGGTATCTATCAATTCCCTTTTAATAATATAAAATGCGGCGACTTTTATTATGGAACAATTCAAAATGCCGCAGAGATTTGTAATACTTCCGCTGTTTTAAATGTGATTCTTCAAGCATATGAACACCGGTATTTAATATTTTTCTCTTGCTCTGCAAAAATCAAAAGCAGAGTTACCGTATCGTTACATTCGACAAATCTAATTTCTGAAAACGCACGCACGTCTTTTCATCTAATTAGACTCACGAGTCCTGTGGAGACACGGTTTCCTAGCAACAAAATAGCGCTGACGATACGACTATTTTATGCATTATATTGCATATCTGCATATTCCTTATACGATACCTTATATATTCTCCTAGCAACCAGATGGAAGAAAGGGAACTACGGAGATGCATTTTATAATTTATTTAGGAGTATATATGTGTTTCATTTGACGACTCTCTCATTATTTCCGACGAATGGCGCGGCGATTAATGAATAAGAAATTCTAAAGGATCTGTAAAGGCGCGTCCACATTACTAGTGCTCGCGCTCGTGCTCGTCGGGAGACTCGTCTGGCTTTTACTTGTGCCCATAAATCTTCGTCCACACTAATTCAGTTGCTCGCCAGGCTTTGGCGCGTGAGGATCTGTATATTTACTCGTAGTGTGCATAGGCTGTAGTTGTATTTTAATTTATTGGCTATAGTTTTTAAATTAAAAATTTAACATTTGCTTGTCTCGTGACTTGTCATATCATCCACATTACTCGCGAGCATAGCGAGTTACACGAGCACGAGCACGAGTAATGTGGACGCACCTTAAAAATATGGTCGTTGCCTAATTTGAGGCACTATCCCAAAATTTTCCCGGATGATCTGAGGAAATCCATGGAAAACGTAAGTAGGATAGCCGATGTCCCGGCCGAGATTTGAACCAGAAACCTACCGACCCAATTCACGTGAGAAGCGTTACTGCTTGAATGAACCCACTCGGTTCTTGTTTGGCTTACTTACAATCTTAGTATATCGATTTAGCAACGAACGGCATGGTGACTGGCGAATGATGACTGATCATGATTTAAGTGAAGCGAATAAGGAAGACTAATAAAAATCACAGTCATGGTAGTCTACGTCGCGGTCGAGATTCGAACCGAATACCTTATGAATACAAATCCAGACCGTTAGAGCTATACTAACCAGTTCGGTTTCATGCTACAGACGGGCGTATAACAAGAATATATTCCTAGGCACAAGAAACCGCTTCCTTCTCAGTGATCCCTACGTAGACGTGAAGATCGTAAAGATATTTCAATCGTTGTATTACCGTCAGCATTTATGAGTATTGTAACCTTTAGGAAACGCACGGTAGTTCTTAAACTACGGCCGACTTCTTACGATAAGCTAAAGAAAACCAAAACTTCCGTGACATTCCCACATGCCTGAATTTCCGGTACATCCACATGCCACTCTATTTCTCTGCTTGGGCTTAAAGCCAATGAGAACCGTAGCACGAAAATCTCTTCTAAGCATCTTCTGTATCGCGGCGGCCCAGGTTCGATCCCGGGTCTGGTCAAGTGGGATTTGTGGTGGACAAACTGGCGCTGGGGCAGGTTTTCTCCGAGTACTTCGGTTTCCCCCGCCAATCTTCATTCCACCAATTGCTCCACAATCACCCTCACCTATCATCTGGGGCTGTTGCAATAGGCCAGAAGTGGCCGCAGTACAAGGGAAGCAGCTTCTGTGTTTCTTGCACATTCATGTACCTCTACATTTCAGTTGCGATGGATCCCATACTGGTATTTTCAAAGGAAAACATACCCAACCTATTTTGTTCGTGTGATTTCACAACTTATAAATTTGTTTACGGAAACTACAAATGGTTTCTTTAAAATGCAATGAGATGGGAGAAGCTCCACCGACACCAAACATCAAAGACATCCAGAATCACAGAGGCCGGTTTCAAGGCGACATATTTCATCCGTGGCATGGAATGGAATGGGAGGAGTCAGGACAGTATATGATTTTTCTCTTCTCCACAGCCTCCAGGCCATCGTCCTATCTAATGGATACCAAGATCCTTTACCCGGGGGTAAAGGGGCAGGGCATGAAACTGACCGCTCATCTCCATATACTTCTGAGGTCAAGAAAGATGGAGCTATACCTCCACTCTCCCCCTTATGTCTTCATGGAATAACGCTTAAGTAATTAGGCACAGGGACAACTTTAACTTTACAAGCAACCTTTTTTTTTCCTTGGCACTACAGCCCCAGTGGGCCTAGGCCTACCTCCATGAACTGCTCCGTTCACTTCGGTTTTTCTAGATCTTACACATACGGTAGGGCTCCTTGGGCGGGTGATCAGCTCGTCGCAAGGCCTTTACCTGTACACAAACACAGAAAAACGCACACAAACTAAACATCCATGCCCTGAGTGGGATTCGAACCCACGATCCCGGTTTCTAAGCGAGCGAAGACAGTACATGCCTTAAACCGCTCGGCTACCGTGACCGGCACAAGCAACCTTATACCAGACGAAATCAGGTGCTGAGGCAACACAATCGCTGCAACTGCAGGCTGGTTCAGGTATGAGACAGGGCTCGAATCTCGGCCGAGACAAGAAGATCTTCCCTTCTCCAAAGTTGTGGGGCCCACCCAGTCTCATATGCGATAAGTACTGGGGGCTCTCGCAAGGCCGAAGCGACCAGGGTGAGAAAATGACCACTTACGAGTACTTCCATCTGGCGCTGAGATTGGGAATGCATGTAGTTATACCTCCACTCCACAACATGTACAGTAGACCCTCGAACTTCGAAAGGTTTGATGTTCGAACAAAATATTAGAGGAAAATCCCAATTCAAAACTCGAAATTCGAACAAAGAATCACGTGGTCGTCACGTGGTCACCTTCTCTCTATCTGCTTGGTCGCACGCGCAGTTGCTCGGTCAGTTCTCTTGTTACTGGTTCAGTGAGCATCTCAGAAATTCAGTCTCCTTATACGCGTTTTAATTGGGTTATTTTATATTTTCTTTAATTATACCCCTTCACCATGGCACAAAATAAAGTTACGTACTAGGGGTGAAAAGTCTAAGAAAAATCGTAATTTCTACGATAGAAATGAAAAAGAAACATATCCCTACGTGGGAAAGTGGTACACGTTTATCGGACCTGCCTGCTCAGTATCCTGCCTAATGTTATTATTGTAAGATTTGAGGCTTTCACGGCGGTGACTATGAAGAAAGCAGTCTTCTGGGATTTGGCACCGTGTATATGTGGTGTTAACCGACGGTCTGGTCTTATGCTTGTGGGCTTTATATTGATTGTTGTTGAGATAAAGTTTGCTGCCCCTAGGATTGAGGAAACACCAGCTAAGTGTAACGAGAAGATAGCTAGATCTACTGATGCTCCAGCATGTGCAATACCTCTGGCGAGAGGGGGGTAAACTGTTCATCCTGTTCCGGCCCCTCTTTCTACTATGTAATAATAGTGTCAGTGACGGCGGTAGTAATCAGAATCTTATGTTGTTTATTCGTGGGAAGGCTATATCTGGGGCACCTAGTATTAAAGATACTAATCAGTTCCCGAATCCTCCAATTATAATTGGCATTACTATGAAGAAAATTATTACGAAGGCGTGGGCTGTTACGATTACGTTATAGATTTGATCATCTCCGACGTTCCTCCGAAACGTCGGTTAACACCACATATACACGGTGCCAAATCCCAGAAGACTGCTTTCTTCATAGTCACCGCCGTGAAAACCTCAAATCTTAAATATTTTAGTGTTCGTAAGTTGACAATCTGTATAACAACCGAGAATCAGGGAACAATGAAGTATGCTGTTATGTTGTATGACGAAATCTGGGGAGCAAGCGGGAGCAGCAGGAAGAAATTCGAGAAGAATTTGGTGATAATTTATAAACAAAAATAATCTGTCATGGAATGAACATGCATCATGTGGTCCCTGTTAGGAACAGCATGGCTGACATTTTTTCCTCCAAATTTGTGTAAATATGAAGCCACAGTTCACGCATATGCATGTGTTTGCAGGTTTATCATTGTTCATTTGTCAATCGTCTTTTCCAAAGCAGCAAAAGTGGAAAATTTGAAAAGGAATGGCAGCAGAAAGCACCGTGTAGGTATCTTTGCGATTCAAAATTTCAAAAGTTATTTGTTTATGATTTACTTAACGACGCCCTGCCAGTAACTCAGAGCTGTTCCTCACGAATATTAGTATGGTTAGTGAACGATGCCCTGGCATGGATATGGGCGCACGGCGTCGTGGCGTAATCCTATTCCGTCATAGGTTTCTTCTAGAGAGACTGAAGATACCTAAGGCACCCCTCAGTCAGAATAGCCTGTGCTCCAGCTGAGACTGAAGCCAGGCCTCTCTAAAATACAAACCACTAGCGTTCCCGCTTGAACCTACTTTCTCGTTATCATCATCATCATCATCA
>NW_019727389.1:1389118-1427217 GCF_002891405.2 Cryptotermes secundus | reverse complement strand
TTACCCGGTCAAATGCCTTCTGCCAGTCTATGAAGCAAACACACAGTTCTTCATCTATCTCCAAAGTTCGTTCCGCTATAATTCTCATCATCCCAATTGCATCCCTGGTTCCTTTTCCTCTTCTAAATCCAAACTGATCTTCTCCAAGTACATCCTCTATTTTCCTTTCAATTCTTCTTTTAAGTATCTCGTTATAAATTTCGAAAATGTAAACTGAGTCCAGGAGCTTTAATGATAACCCCGAGTTTCGGGAAGTGGCTTTATTTTTCCACTTTTTATCTGACCAGGGAGGTCAAGAGGCGTCTCTGATCGTGGGATGCAGAAATATTTAAGTTCGTTTCCGTCATTGAATAAATTAAACTGTACGCGAACTATGTCAAAATAATGGGAAATAATGTGAGGCAGTGCAGAAATCTGGAGGTAGACACGTGAAACAAGGCCAGTGACTGAAAATGATAAAATTATGATAAATGCGTGGTACAGACGATGATTGAGGAAGATGAACAGATGATTAATTGAGCAACGGATCTTGAGAATCAGAACTAACGAAGAAATTATACAACGGTATTAAAAGGAGACGCTTGGAGTCGTTGGTGCACGTGAGTAGAACTGATCAAACAAGGGTGGCTGGGAAAATTTTTGATAGTAAGCCAAATGGTGCATGTGAGTTGGCTGGAAGTGACGTGACTAAGTCAAAAGTCAAATAATAGAGAAAAATGGACATCTCTCGCAAAGGAGACCAATTTTATTTTAGAATCATAGAAGTAAATATGTTTCTAGGATACCGTTTAGATCGAGTGATGTGCTGTATTACCGACAAGTATTATTTTTATAGAACTAATGAAGGGTATGTCCTAGGAAATTGAAAATACCAGAGCCATCCCTACTAGTAAGATCGGCCTGAACACATCAGTCAGGAACCCATTTCCTTTATAATCTGAAAAAAAAATCTTTCGGTTTTTGCATCAGCAGAAGTAGTATAAATTTTACTTCTGTGAGGTAATTCTTAGTATTATAGAAAAGTGTTCCTCAGAATACAAGTCTGTCCGTCGGTCGGTGCAGAATGTCTGTTTAAGGCATTTTAAGACGTGTGAGGACCCACGCAGGTCATCAGTTACGACCACAACAAAACAGAACTCGAGAATTCTGAAATCTTATGGGTTCTAGGTATTTGTTTTGCATTTAGCATCTTCAAATATGCGAAATATATTTGTAATCTACGCGGTACATTGGAAAGAAAACTCGAAAATGAACAAAATATATATTTTTATATGCATGTTCAAAAAGAGATACAAAATATTGAGTTGATATCGTTAAGATCATGGTGTTTTAATTATGTCGCAAAAGTCCTGTTCTTTAAATCATAAGACGAGATAAAATTAATCACATACTACTAAAATACTTATTTATACCGGCCTGTTGAATGGCCTAAAGCACATTTCAGTTCCTATCGTAAATTTACAAGAAGCTTCTAAAATATGAGACAAAATGTATAAAGAATGATTTGTGAAATTCACAACATTCTAAGAAAAGCGTTTTGTCAAGTTACATACTTATACAACAAAACACACTGTTAACCCTCTTTGTCTTACCAGGACTATTGTTTATACCCACTATGGGATTTTTGTAGCTCCTGGGAATGAAGCCAAGCTCTGACACCACATACACCGACACGCTTTTTATGCGGGATGACGTTATGGCTGGCCACATAATCGTATCCATGACGCTCACTGGCTCAAAGAGACATGTTTCAGAGTTTATTTACTTTGAACTATATTTATTTGCTTATGTTTTACATTTCGTTTCACTCTTTCATTCACCCTCATTACTTTACCGAGAATCCGGAGCGCGACGTCTCTGTTATGACGTCATAAGCCAAGTTCACGGTTAAGTGCACCAGCTGGGAGAGTTCCGTGTTGCTGATGACACGTATTTACCACTGCGAGATAAGCGAAGACGTAAGCTGCGGTCTTAATCTACAATACATTCTGACTTCCTTGATTCTGAGGGTTATATTCAAAAACTGGTTTCACCTTACACCCGGACAATACCTGCGCCAGTACCACTTTGCCCACCACGGATCCCAAACATCTTAAAGGCTCCCACACACAGACGCGATACGATTCGGGACGATATAGCACCCGGGACGAAAACGGCTGTTTACCGAGTGGGCCGCGCACACAGCAGCGACACTCGGGAATCTCTGACACCTGATAACCAGCTGGCCTTGACTCACAATCAATCAGTATCTATACGTACGTGAAACGACATGGGTAGGCAAATGGAACAAATAATAAAGTTCGTCAAAGAAAATGCTTTATTGTACGATACTCGTCATCCGATGTACAAGGATTCACGTGCTAAGGATAGAAAGTGGAAGGAATTGGCTATTACAATGAACAGAGACAGTAAGTAGAAAAATTTGTATATATTTATATAGGGTTAAGTATACAGTAGGCCGGTCACGGTAGCCGAGCGGTCTAAGGCATGCACTGTCTTCCCTCACTCGGAAGCCGGGATCGTGGGTTCGAATCCCTCTTAGGACATGGATGTTTGTGTGCGTTTTTCTGTGTTTGTGTACAGATAGAGGCCTTGCGACGAGCTGATCACCCGCCCAAGGAGTCCTACCGAACGTGTAAGATCTAGAAAAACCGAAGTGAAAGGAGAAGTTCATGGAGGTAGGCCTAGGCCCACTGGGGCTGTAGTGCCAAGGAAAAAAAAAGTATACAGTAACTGTGGACATTCTTAATGTAGGCTATGCACCAGTTCCGTTCACTAACACGAATTCCAGGGGCAGTCATGTAGTTGAAGTACGCAACAAACCGCTCTCTAATGGCGTAGCTAACGTTTGCCGCCCTTGGGATACGTAAAGGTTGGATAGGGAACATTTCTCCTTCTAATGGCTCCACTCGTAGCAGTTCTTCCCTGTATTTTTCATCACAGTTTTTGAGACGTAGAAAATTATGAAGCAAACACGCTGCTGATACAATGTGTTTTATATTTCCTCCTTTCAGTTCTATGGGTCTCAAAAAATCCTCCACTTCATGGCAAGAATAGGCCTCCGCCAATTGGTATATTGTTTAGTGATATCTTGCCTAATGGCTCTCAGGATTTCATCAAACCTGTCAATATTCATCCTGAAATATATGTAAAACCGTTTTTCGTCCTTCAGGAGTTGGGGTATCAATGTATAAAACTCCCCCAGTTCCTCTCTTGACAAGTTTATATCATGAACCCAAGTGATTCGTCTCTTTCGCCTAAAATAGGAACACACACAGCAATCACTTATACATACTTAATTAGAGACTAGTTATGGAATTGTAAATATTTGTACATACTGTATGTGACATACTGAATATGTGGAGGAAAGGAACTACACAGATTTAGTGTTCAGTAAAATACTTACCGGGATTCACCTTCGTCTTCATCAAGAGCGACAGCTAAAAGCAAAACTTCCTCCAAAGACGGATCCATGACTATTTACCGCTGCGATACCGTGCGGTCTACCGAGTGCGTTCGGTAGACCGAAATACCGAGGCGATATACCGACTGCGATAATATCGCGTTCCTCGGAGTCCCGCGCCAGTGTGCGGACCTCCATTTGCCGCAATGTAATTAGATATCGTCCCGTACCGTACCGAGCTGAGTATCGCGTCTGTGTGTGGGAGCCTTAATTTGGGACTGAACCCAGATCGCCGAGGTGGGAAGCCGGCTATTAACCGCCGGATGTATGGCACAGTCAATTCAAATCTATTGTGACCAAATAGTTCATTGCTAGACAACGGCTTGTTAAAAAACGTTTCCGCGACAACCAGCTGGAACAGTCCACTGCTGAGCAACTTTCGTTAAACACATTCTCGAGGTAGCAACAATAGAAGAACTGCCGTTTATATAACAATAGAGGAATTGCTAGGATACTGTGTTCTCAGTGTGTTTTCTGTGTGTAGTCCGTGCCGAAGGTTTATATGGGACAACGAAGGTTGTTTGCAGGCAGTCGCAGAAGGAGAAGTAGAATGAAGAGAGGCCTCGGTGATCAAAATTAATTGCGAGCTGTAATAATTGACTGTAATTATAAAGAAGTGACAATAAATCCATTCATCAAATCAAGAACCCGTTATTACTAGTCACGGAACTCCGGACACGTGACACTATATTCATCAGGACGAAATATGTGGTAAACAGTCTCACTGCCAATTGCTTTCCATGTTTTGCGAAATAGTTTCTTTACAGCGATGGAATCCTATAAACGATAATATTTAGAAACGAATTTGAAGCTGTCTCTGGGAACACCGACTGAATTTAATCTTGTTTCTTTTCGATTCAATATAATCCCCACTTTAAATACAACCGAAACTGGGTTCTTTTGGGTCTACTATCGTTTATGATGTGACTGGAATGTGGCCGTGTAATCTGGTAAATGTTTACCAAAAGGAAAAACGTGCTGCCTCCACCTTCAGGGTGGAAGACTTGGCCGAGAGTTGGAAAAATAGTACAGATGGGGGAGGGAGGACCTGAGCGAACCAATAGGAGTAGGCAGATCTGTGAAAGAATCTTCATGTATTAATCTGTAAAGCTAAACAGCCTATACTACAAGAATACAGATTGAAATATAAAGAAAATTATTGTGAGACCCACAGTTTAGTTTGAAACATGCCTCTGTATGGTGTCCAAGTAGGGCTAATGAAACAAACGAACAAATACCAGTGCAGAATGTAGTACCTTTACAAACAAACTCCGTGGTTTTAGTCTGCAAGCGAACTATACTGATCGAGCGACCGCCGCTTGTTCGCGAAGTTAGTGCCAACTTTAGCGGATAGGGGATGTCGCGTGGTCAGCGCAACGAATCCTCACGAACGTTAATCTCGGTTTTCTAGACCGGAGCCACTATTTCCTTGAAATAGCTCCTCAATTATCCTCACGAGGCTGAGTGGACCCCGTTGCGGACCCACTACTTCCCTGAAAATCTTGTAGCGCCGGGAATCGAACCAGAAACTGTAGCCAGTAACTCTGACCACTAGACCACAGAGGCGGTCATGTCTTTAATGTGGCTTAAATGTGGCAAAACAGAATTATATCAGTGGCAAATTAACAGTAAGCTAGGCGACGGATGAAGAATCCCTCTGAAGGTACTGGGAAAGTCTGTGCGCTCCAAACTGAAATTTAAGACTGAAGTGTTACTACAAAACAGATGGGAGAAAGGAGGGTATTGTGACATGTTGCGCAATGGAGGACACCCCCTCCGTCCCCCAGCAGTGACGTGGCAGCTCTGGCCACGGTAACGTAGCAGGTGAGAGAGCGCTCCGCCCCCCCCTACTGTGACGTGGCACGCAACGCCGCTGTTGACACGGGCAACAGGCAACAGCGATCGGAATAAAAGCCGGCTGAGCAGCAAGTTGGAAGTTAGTGTGTGATCAGGAGTGACACAGTTAAAGTGTAGCCGTCCCCGGGGTCAGTTAAAGTGTATCAGCTGCCGAAGACAGTTTCTCAAGGCAGCAGCCTACGAGTTGAGTTGGAAGTGAGTCAGGAATCAGTTAGTCAGCAGTGAACGAGTTAAGTGTATCAGTTGCCGAAGTGAGTTCTCAAGTCAGCAGTTACGAGTTACGAGTTAGCCAGGCTGTCAACCAGTCAGTTGTAGTCTAGCATTTGCAGGCTAGTATTTGTAATACTGCAGATAGTAGTAGTTGTGGATCTGTAATTTGGGTGATTGTAAGAGCGAGTGTGAAATAAAATTCGCTATACCCAATACGGCGTGAAGTTATTTGTCGCGTTATACACCGAACACGTGACAGTATAAACTTTCAATTTAATGAAAAGTCTTCTCCTTGGGAACTCTTGGCGAAACCCGATTGGAGTCTTTTAAGTTATGATGACAAGCTATATTACGGGCGATGAGCAACGTTCCAGAGAATACAGTTGTGTCCATATACAGGACATACAAGTT
This sequence comes from Cryptotermes secundus, assembly GCF_002891405.2. NCBI lineage: Eukaryota > Metazoa > Arthropoda > Insecta > Blattodea > Kalotermitidae > Cryptotermes > Cryptotermes secundus. The sequence goes on along the minus strand of NW_019727389.1, from coordinate 1,421,276 downwards.
TCTAAAGGTACATGCAATTTTCAGTTTAATTAAAAATTTGGTTTGCTTGAGGACTGTTGGATAACATGGATTGTGGTGTTTGGTGTTATGGTACCGTGTGGTATCTTACGTGATTAATGACCTTCCAGACGAACCAACTACGTCCCCCCCCCATCTTCAGGGCATGTAAGGGTCTGCAGACTGATGCAACAATTTCGTATGAAACGTTGCTATTAACGGTATGCTAACGTAGAAGGCCACAATCCATATTCTCATAGCTGTGAATATAGGCGCACCCCAACTTACGAACATAATGTGTTCGTAAGTTGAATTCATTTTTTTTTTCAAAATATATATCGTTAAATTTGTTAATGTGTTTGTAAACGCGAGGTTTTGTGTTCTTTAAATGAACTGGGAGTCGCAACTTACTAGTCTGTGCAATGTTCGTAAGTACAAACTGATCGTTAAATCGAGAGATTGGCGTATATCTCTGATCTCGAATCTTCTAGAACGTTACCTCAGTCGATTTTCCTTTGTAATGATTCCACCGGCTCCCTGCTTGTCATAGTTTGATAACGTATCTCTTTCTCGTGGCACAGGAATGTATGCAGGACAACATGGAGGGTGACGTCACCTCTGCGAAGTGTCTCGCCGCGAGTGTACACCGCTAATTAGCGACCCACGCACAGTCAGTCACGTCCAAAGTCCGGGCCAGGTGGTTTCTCGTAGAAAGAGCAGATCCGCATATCAGCTGCTCTGGGCAAGCAATAGGATCGCGTGTTCCGGTGGAAGGCGTAGGCCTGTAGGGGTGTGGTGTTACTGCAAACATTAGATGGCTGTCAATGATAAGCTTCAGGATCTGGCCGCTTTATACCCTCGGAAAGTCCCTGGTAATCATTTAGCAGAAAGGTGGAAGAGCCCATGAATTGCTCTGAACATGGCTCTGAAGAAACTGAGACATCAGCCGGATGGTCCATCTGAACTGAGAAACAAAGACGTTAAGAAGATAAAAAAAAGATGAAGCTGTCCCTGGGCTTAATTAGTCAAGCACCACGCCATGAAGACGTATGGGGAGTGGAGGTGTTGCTCCACCATCCTTAACCTTGGCACTAGACGGAGGTAAGCGGTCAGCTTCACGTTCCTGCCGCTTTAGCCCCCGGGTATAATTCGCCCCACTATCCATTGCATAGGAGGATGGGTGGGTTTCTCAGCCGGTCTGAACGTTACGGAGAAGAGGAAAAACCTTTGTCTCTGGCGGGAATCGAACCGCGACTCATCGGTCGTCCAGGCCGTAACCTCGTTGCTGGACTGACTGTTAAGAAAAATCAAATAATTATGTTCGATAGATCGACATTACTACTGTGCTAGAATAAGCTTCAAAACAAGAAAACAAATTTACTCAAGACAGAATCACTATGCCATGTACGTATTACAACAGGGACACCAGACGGAAAAATTAAAATTCATTTCGTTTAGTGAGGGTGGAGTCCAGCTGCGTCCACTCGGAACGGCGGCCACTGATTGACCTATTGTACCTGCCCCGGAGGATGATGGAAAATTTGGTGGAATGAAGACTGGCAGGGGAAACCGAAGTACTCGGAGAAAACCCGCCCCAGCGCCACTTTATCCACCACAAATACCACTGGGCCAGACCCGGGATCGAACCCAGGCCGCCGCGGTGGGAAGCCAGCGACTAACTACTTGAGCTATGGCGCCGCCTGACACTAGACAGAATCTTGTGGAACAAAAATATATCCATGGAAAGTAAGACAAACATATTTCAAGCATAGTTGCAAATATGGAGATGAAAGTTACTTAAAATTTGAGGAATAAAATAAGGACAGTTGAATTTCACTACTTAAGAAAATGTCTTCAAGTGACAGGAGAAAACATAATGAGAAATGAAACATTAAAAGAAGAAATGGGCGTTACATATTTAATGAACAGGAGCGTGGAAAATAGAGGGCTCCGATGGTACTGGCATATTGAACAAACGAAGGAGGAAAGATTGCTGAGAGTATGTTGCTCTGGTCACCACTGCTGGGAAGTTTTTGAGTAGCAGCACAATTGGCGGCATTTCAAGAAAGGCTCAGTTGCACGAGTGAGTGAGTGAATCTGTGTGCCAGCATGGAACGGGCTGCGAACTGAGGAGAAAGCGAGGGCTAATTCTGTATTATTGTGATCTAATTGGAAATCTGTCACCAGCCTTTGTTTTGTGCTTTGGTTTTACAAATTGGATGTGAGGACACAATCTTTGAAATTGACCCTGGAGCAGAAATGTGTAGTTTCGAAAAACACAGCTTCAGAAAATTAATACGATATTTTAATATTTTTCATTTTCCTATCTCATGGAGTGCAAGCTTTGGACGCTATCATTGTCCATCTATTGCTAATTCTGTGTGGAGATGCTGCATGTCTCATTGCCGATTTATGCAGTTCTTAAAGGAAATTGCTCTTTAAGGCAGTGACGTATCAGTTCGTAGTAATTTCGCACAAAGTACCTTTCGGTCAGGCGAAGGAATCTCTTCTTCACTGTTACGTAAAAAGTGGATGAAGTCATCCGCTATTGTCACAATCGGTCTGATAAAGGAACTGATATTTTTTCTTTGCGACTTACGGAAGCAGTGATTGTTGATCAAGCAATATGAGGAGGCCACAGTCTTTGGATCGATGTTTCAAAATTTCGGCTTTTCTTCAGAGCGGGGAAAAAATGCGTGATGACGGATTCTTGTGTGTGGATATTCTTTTACGACAAATTGACAAAAACACGAAGACATTTAGATTCTAAAGGGTTCTGACGATGGTGTATAACACTCAGAATTACTGGGTTTTCGGACTTTGTCCATCGGCCGGTTTTTTAAGAACTAGAAAACACACCGTTTCGGAAACTGGATCTGTTTCCGTCCTCAGGTGAGGGAAGAGACACCTACTCTGTTAGGTCCCTTAACTTTTAGAACAAAGGACGATGGACACACTCAGAAAATCCATTAGTTCTGAGAATAAAACATGTTTTGTCTGTGATATTTTTGTTTATAATGTGTTCTACACGTTCTCAGGGAAAATTTATTCGTGATATATTGTGTAGAGATTTACGAGTAGCTTCGCATGCAGCAGAGGCCAGACCAGATGACATCTGGAAGGACAGCAAGAGTCTGTAAGGTAGAGATTTTCGTACAGAATTCAACTTAGTGTCTGTTTATGCCGGATGAGGCGCTAATGCAGCCTCACTGCGACTATGGTTCACTACTAATTTTTATCAGCTATTTTCAAGAAACGCAAAAAATGAACGCACAATGTTGATGCGTCATGCCCGAATTTTTAAACTCCCTAACCAATCAAGAAATTTCAACAAATTTTGGCATGAAATCCTAAACCAGACTCTGTCTAGGACTCCCATTTTGATCTGCATTAGTTTCCTAAAATCCCTACTTTGCATGAAGCCCAGTTCAAAATCTTCCGTCTACTCAACAACTTATCGTACACAAACTTTGACCTAGACTTAAGATGCCAACCTCATTACGACAGAAACATTTGGTCTGAAACCTTTTCCGGTATGGTATAGGTTCAGCCATCACTAACAAACGGAGGCTACAAACTACAGTTACATTCAGGAATAGATTAAGGGTAGCAATAGGAATAGAAGAAGAACAAGAACAAGAAGAAGAGGAGAAGGAGAAGAAGAAGAAGAAGAAGAAATACGAAAATACTTATGACCATTCAGTTCAGAATCTTAGTTCTCCCGCCTCCTTAAAAATAAAATGATGATTAAAACATAATTTTACATGTTGTTTTGTATGGGTAACAAGCTTGAATTTCACATTAAGGGAAGAATACAAATTAAGAGTGTGTTAGAACAGTGTGCTAAGGACAATATTGCGACTTTGGATACATAAATTAATGAAAGGCTGGAGAAAGTTGCATAATGAAGGACTTCATAATTTTTACTCTTCGCCAAACATTATATAATTAAATCAACGAGAACGAGAGCGACGAACCACGTAGCACGCATGAGAGAGGTGGTATATAAGTTGGAAAATCTGAATGGAAGAGACCACTCGGGAAAATTGGGTGGGGATGTGAGCCAATATTACAACTGATTTTAAAGAAACGGGCGTTCAGGATGTGCACTGGACTCATCTTGCTCAGGATAGGGTACATAGCAGGGTCTTGTGGACAAAATGAATTTTGTTGGTCCATGACAGGGAAGGAATTTCTTAACTATGCTCTACTCCACGGAATTACTCAATATTTTTAAAGACATATCCGTAACAAGAGTATTTCTTTTCATATTTACGCGTATCAGCAGTATAACTTTTTCATACCGTGCGGTGTCTCTGTACCCCGTGTGGAGGTGGGGTCGAATACCTCCACCGTGACCCTGCGAGTCGTAGGATGCGACGAAAAGGGAAATCTCAAATCTGAGACAGTAAAATATGGTTGCGAGTCCCAATGGACTTGGACCCGAAAAAGACTGCCCTGGCAAGGACCAGCAGCATACACAAAATACAGACCCATCCTCTCGTCAGAGAGGGCGCCCCACGAAAACAAGACTGTAACTATCAAACATCAATAAATATCTGGTCATCATTACTTACTGACTGACCGTCAGTCGCAATGTGACTTTGACTTTTTGGTATCTCTGTTCCTGACTAGGCCTCATGGCAGTACTTCATTCAGCAAGGAATGCAAACGATTTCTTGTTCCAGATTAGTCAGGAATCTGTTCGAGATTGCGACACCTACAGTTCGCGTGTCGTATCCATTATTTAATTTTGGCGAAGACTCACCTTCTGCAAAGCGAACTCTGCCCGCCGTATTACACCACGAGTTAGATAAAGCGGTCGCGTCACAGCAAGCGAGACTTGTGAATGAGACCCAGAATTATGAATGAACAGACACTGTAGTGGAGGGGACAGAGGGACCAGTAATGAAGCGTGACGTCTTTAGGCGCTATCATAATGTCTCAAGAGGAAATTAGCTTTTTACTTTCCCGTTAGAGCATCTCGATTCGCTGAGAACAGGGGAATCCTATGAGCCACACCCCTCCTTCCTACGAAAGCGCGTCAGTTGACAAATCACAAGTGATGATATTCGTTTGCGGCTTCTCCCCCCTTCCTTTGGGCTATGTTAATAAAAGGCGGTATGAGGCACTTCACGGCGTGAAAATCATTCTGCAATTGCGACGGAGTATTTCATAAGACGACCTTACGGAACGTTATTATCCAGAAAGCATGGCACTTCATTTAGCAGGTAAATGCTCAGTGACAGCGGACGGCACGTGAAGAGCGCGGGAAGAGGCGGAATTTGTGTTAGTGCAGTGTGGTAGAAGACTAGAATTCATTAAATGATCGGATATTTGTTTGTTTGGTAGATTTACCAATTGTTTCGTGTGGGTGTGAGGTTTTGTTTCTCCCACTGAGAGAGAAACAGGATGGAACATTGTGGATTGATTCAAGTGGTTCCGGATAGGGACTACTGGCCTGTGAACATACTATTTGAGCATTTTCTTGGAGACATGGCCTTCACATTACTTGTTCATGTTATGTAGGCCCTGCTGATTGCAAAGAACATAAACGTAGTGTGGAATGAAAACACCTGACACCTATTTGAAGCACTGGTGACTGTATCGGCTTTTATTTGCAGCTTTGTTTGTGGTTCTGCTTGCAACGTTGGCCGTACCGTCAATCGGTGGACCCGTTGCGATGGGCACATGGCATCATCCCTGCGGCCACTCTGTCAGGGCAGACTCACACACCCACGAACGGACTCGGCACGGCCTCACCAAGCTCCTCAGGGCCGTAAAAACGCAGATAGGAGTCGCGAAGAAGTATTTCATTAAAGAGAAGGAAAACATGAATAAGACTTATCGTCAGGTAAGTGCTCAAAATGTCACTTGGGGTGGAACACGAGAGTAGAAATAAGCCTACGGCAAATATTCATTTGTATTCATAGTCCAAAGCAGCGCCTTGTATTCAGATTTTCGCCGGGTAGTAGCACAGACATTCCAGTCACAGTGGCTGCGCGGTCTAAAGTAGGCCGCACACCGACATGCGTCAAGACATGTAACAGTCAAGCCACGATGTCTGCGACATGACGTAAAGAAAGGAGCACAGATGAAACGAATGAGATTATGAAAACAGCCGCGCACCGGTCTCAGTCATGACGTCAGCATCATGACTCAGGCCAGTGTGCGACGGTTTCCATAATCTCATTCGTTTCAGCTGTGCTTCTTTCTTTGCGTCATGTCGCATACATCGTGTCCTGACACATGCCGGTGTGCGGCCTACTTTAGGCATGAACTGTTGGGATCGTGGGTTTAAATCCCATTCAAACCATGGATATCTGTGTGTATGATTATTCTGTTTGTGTTGTCCTGTGTGTACGTAGAGGTCTTACAACGGGCTTATCACTCGTGAAACGTGTCCTACCGCCTGTGTAAGAAAGATTACGAAACTGAAGAAGAAGCCAGTGCCTAACAGAGGACTGTAGAACCATTGATGAATGAAAAATGAATGAATGAATAGCACAGGCAATATTAAGAGCAGCGTGTTCTAAAACTAGGCCCCCTACTAGCAGGGGTGCATATAACGTACGTATGTCTTCAAGTATCTTCGACTTACGCAAGTTTCATGTTAACGCGATTTAATATTAATTGCACTAAGTTTTATTGAATTACGTACTTTTCCATTACAATTAACGGTGGAGGAACAAATGAAATAGCAATTTTAACATGAAATGTTATAAAGTTAAGTGCGTATTCTCGCGAACGCAGCTATGATCCTGCGATAATTGTAATGGTCAGATATAAACTACTGGCACCGAAATGTTAAAATTGCGATTGGGGTATAAATTGGATTAGGGCTTCGGCCACCAAATTAATAAATGATGGGCCCATGTCAATTAACAAAGAAAATTCACATGAGAGGCCGGTCTAGTATTGACAATTTTCTGTAGCTGTTTTCTTCTATTTTTCTTCAATATCAACCCATGATTTAGATTATAAAGCGCTTGCACGTATATGTCGGGTATCTTTCCCTATCATTAGTATCTAGGGCAACACTGAAAATCGCTTCCTTTTAAGATATAATGTTTTAGGAAGCAGGATTTTTCTTTCTCGTGAAGGGAACATAACAGATGACAACGGTATAGCTAATTTGTAAACTGATGTATTTAAATCGATCCGCCTGTGGTCTAGTGGTCAGAGTTCCTGCCTAAATATCCAGAGGTCCCGAGTTCGATTCCCGGCGCTACCAGTTTTTCTGTGAAGTAGGGGGTTTGGAAATGGACCCACTCAGCCTCGTGAGGATAATTGAGCAATTTCAAGGAAATAGCGGCTCCGGTCAAGAAAATCGAGATTAACGGCCGTGGGGATCCGTTGCGCTGACCACGTGACACCCTTTATCCGCAAAAATTGGCACTAACTTCGGCAACGAGCGGTGGTCGCTTGCGGACTACTGACCACGGAGTTTGTTTTTGTTGATGTATTTAAATTCAACATCCCTTGTTCGATTTTAACCCCTCTCCTCTCCCTCAGGTGAAATCATACACACGCTACTTCTACAGATAAACGTCAACTCTGTTTTCTTCTGGCAACTTGTGGAATGGGACTCCTGGCTGAATTTTTTTTTCCCCTGTTCAGATTAATGTCTGAGAGTTTCTTAACGTGTTTATGTTTTCACAGTACGTACATTTCCTGTTACAGGTCAGAGAACTAAAAGAGGAGTTATATCGTTACGACTGGCTACCGCAGAAGCAACTGGACTGGTATCAGAACGGAATCTGTAGCTTATCGAAGCCAGCAAGGGTAAGCATTTTGGTGCAAAAGTCCTTCTTGAGAAGTTAATATTCACTCAGTCCAGAAGTTACGCACCTTTTATGAGCCCCGAAAGTTCTTTTAACATGTTCACATAAGCCCGTTCTTACACTATAATAGTTTCTCAGCTAACTTGTCCAATATCGAGAAGAGAAACCCAACACGTTATTCAAAATAATCTTGGGCGCTGAAAATTCGGCTTGAACATGAACACAGATTTCGAATTAAGAAGCTCTTAACAAGAACATAATCCATATGACTAAAGCTTTATCAACTGCTTACCTAATATATCAGAATGGCTATTCGGTTCCGTGTATAAAGTGTTGAAGGAATGTGAATGATTTTTAATAAACAAATTTGGAAGGACGTGGAAGAAATAGTCTGTAACATATTTTTTAAATTATAATCTTAGTATTTTCATGTAGAAAACGCATAGGTAACATCATTTAGGGTAACGGCTATGAAGTCAGGTAGCTATATGCCCGTAACACGAATACGATGCAAACATATTGAAGTAACCCAATATGGCGGCCTGCTGGTAACTGCTTGACATTCGCTTCTGCCATGTCACGGATTATTTTGGCTGGACCAATGACAAGAGTACGTTACACTTCCCGGCAGAAACCTACATAAAGATAATACTGTTATTCAAATTTGCCATATTAGTTTAATTAATTTGTTGTTTATTGCTTTCCAGGTGCAGAAAGTGTTACAGCTTTTTCATAGCTCTTTACAGAACTTCACGGTCACATTCGAGGAGCTGAAGAAACTGCAGCGGCCTGAAAATTACCCAATGAGCAATATGAAAACCAGAAAGAAGGTCATCAATGGCATGGCTGAACTCCTCATTCAGGTAGGCCCAAAGACTGATTGAATAAGAAGCCAGTAAATATACCGTACAAGTGGCGAGGTTAAAGTTCTCATTTGGTTCTAAAAATTGCGTTTTGCCATTGCTCACGGTGTAAGATTAACGGCCGACAGAGCGCTACGTACGCGACGCACGCTACGTACGCTATGTTCGCTATACGAACAGAAAAATATCTCCCTTTATTGACAATGTGACTGGCCACACAGACTTCCGTACGCCACGTACGTTATGTTCCCTATGTTAGCTGCGTCGCAGAGCGTACACAGCGTATGTAGCGTAGCGCACCTTTAGACGCTGGTCTCTCGCCTCGAAGTCATCCCGGGTGACCTGGTGTGATATCTATGAAGGAGGAAGTGACACTGGAGCAGAATTTCCTCCGAGTTTCTTCTGTTTCCCCCAGCCACCCTATCATTTCTCCATACTCATTTATCATCGCCTTTGGAGATGTACGATAGCCCAGACAGGGCAGCATATTATCAGACACTCGGTCTTCAAATTTTGGGTTTTGGGACTTCGCTTCAAACCCGGATTTTGACGGTTACACAGCAAGGAAGTTAATAAATATTTTAAAAACTGGCAATATTTTATTCGAATTATGTATATTAAGAAATTTCCATGGAATACGGTAACAGTAATTGTTTCTGATTCAGAAGCATGGTAATTACAGCTTTCCAAACAGGAAAAAGGAAATGCATATGTGCCTTTTTAAATACAGTGAAAGTTTGGGTCAATTCTTAAAGTTGGCATTATCTTTTCCGACAAGCGGCGGTGGCTCGGTCGGTATAGTTCGTTGTGGGCTAATTTGACGGAATATTTTTGGTTAATTCTTAGTGAAAAGACATTTAAAAATTTTTGCACGTCCTTTCTAACTCTTGTCTCTAACGGAGAGCAAGGAAGATAACTTTAGTGGTGGTCTAACAATTATGTGTAGATCATAATTTAAGCTGTTAGTCGCCGGCTTCCCACCGCGGCGGTCCGAGTTCGAGCCCGGGGCTGGTCTTGTGGGATTTTTGAAGGACAAAGTGGCGCTGGGGCAGATTTTCTCTGGCTACTTCGGTTTCCCTGCTAACCTTCATTCTACCAGTTGTTCCATAATTATCATAATATATCATCTGGTGCTGGTACAATAGATCAGTAATGGCCGTAGTACAAAGTGAACTCAGCCTCACCCCACTAAGAATAACAATTATGTAATTCTTAGTACATTTATACAGCCGTTGTAAGAGCGGCGATTGGGATTCCGGTGAACATTTCATTGTCGCTGCTCCCTTCATTAAGTCTACGAATAAACTGCATTTCACTCCTTTCAGGACTAACTTCTTTTTAACAGAAATGGAAACAGGCTCTTTCGACACAGCTTTCAAAACACTGTTAACAGGCGGAACATTTCTACTGCTTTAATGATTAGCTACAAAGTGAAAGATAGGATTCCATTCCGAGTAGGCGCAGGAATTTTTCTCTTCACTTTCAGTCTGAGACTTACCGAGTCTCATTTCATATGGGAACGGGATAGGGGCTGAGGAACATTTTCTTCGGGAGTAAAGTGGTCGGAGCGTAAAGCTGACGGCTCACTTCCGTATATTTAAGAAGTTAAGAATGTGTGGAAACTAATCTCCATTCCCCATGCATGTTCGCATTGTGGTACTGAATGAAGTACAAGGAAAGTATTACCTCTTCCAGTTACTGTTTTTACTATACTGTCACGTGTCCGAGGTTCCGTTAACTAATAATAAGGGTTTCTGGATTGGATGACTGGATTTATTAGCGCCTTCTTGTATAATCATAAGCAATTACAATAACTTGAAAATCTTCAGCCGAAACCTTTTTCTTTACTGCCGAGGACTCGCTCCATTCTCGTCCTCATTGTACTACTGACTTCTGATTTACGACTGGACTATTTATATAGTCTCGAGGCGGAGCCACAGAAAACATCTCTTCCTCTATTGTTGCGAAGGCATGTTTTCTGCGCCGTTGCCTAGCAATAGAAATATTCATTGTCGTGGGAATGTGCTTAGCGATCCGCTGCCTAGCAATGGGCAAGGCACAGACCAGACAGAAAACACTTCCTACAATATCTCTTCTATTGTTGCGTGCGCGTGTTTCAGGCGTTGCCTAGCAATAGGCCTATATGTCACAATACTACCGTATACAACACTTTACTTACGCTTTTACACGCGTAAACAAAATAATTTAGTACGTGTTAAATAAACATTATTATTATTATCATTATTATTATTATATTTTTATGTTCGCAGGTTCTGTGTGAAGTTGAGTGGGCCCTCGAGAGTCTGAACTTAGCTGTACCTGAACGAGTAAAAGAAGATTTGTTTCCGAAAAAAGAGAAATGGAATGCAAACCCAGACATAACAGGGTTATTAGTTCAAGACTGGGGAGTTATCTCATTGTACAAGAATTTTCTTGGAGATTGGCACCTGATTATAGACAGAGTCAGCAAGAAAACCGCGTGCAAGAGTTCAGGAAGTGTCAGTAGACGTAAGAATAAGCCAAAAGTACGCAAGACCGCTAAATCAGGATCTTAACTTCATCATACTGTCTCGTGCGTGCGACTCAACTGTCGACACTTCCGATGAGGAAGACATGAAAGGAGATGGACATCGCATAGCGGCTGTCAAATGGCTGAAGGTCTGATGCAGTCACCTCATCCGCTTCTGTCCAGAATGGTGACCGTAAAAACGCACAAACTTTATTGTTCGTATGACAAAGCAAATCTCGAATTTTGATCTGATATTTTAGATACCTTAAACTGAATGTTTTCACAGTTAAAGTTTCTTAGTACTAAGTAAGTATACACGTATGTTGCGATCTCAATTCCGTCCATCTGCGTGAATCAGCTATATTTTTTAACTTTTACTAGTGACAGACATTTAAAAAGGTATTTTATATCAAAGAAATTTATCCGAATTTGAAGTAATGCGTGCAAATGTGGTGTGATGCCCTGGAAATCTCTTTAATAATTGGATTCTAAGCGGTTCTGACGATGGTGTATAACACTCGCGGTTACTGAATTTTTGGACCTTATCCATCATCTGGTATTCGAAACAATCTGGATCTGTTTCCGTCCACAGGTGAGGGGATGGGGGACACCTACTCTGTTGGGCCCGTTAGAAAGACCTAACCTCAATCATGAGTTCAAAAATTCTGTAATCCTGAGCCCTTTGACAATGTTCTGCAAATTAATCTCTAAGTGAAGCGATGACAACTTCAGTGCATTTTGATAATGTTGCACCATGTAAAGTAAGTCATGTCCTATACGAAAATATGGCAGGCAGTTCTCGTATTTCGCTAGTGGACCGAACTCAGAGAAAATACCTGCTACTGTAAATGTGACGATACGCTTAAATGTTGCCACGAAATATGTATGTGATATGATGTTATAGTTCCTATATTTATTAAGCATTACGTGATGTTTAGCTGTTGTTATATTGAACTGTTCGAGGCAGGGTGACAGCTCATCTGTTCCTTAGAGGAATGATAAAGTAATTTTCAATGAAGATTAAGTTGGATACTGACTTGTTTCTTGTAAAATATCTAGAAAAGACCCATGTTGTGATACCACTACAGAGTGTGTAACTTATTGCGTGTTCCCGAAATACGTCTTCCATTAAATGAACTGCAATAAAGCCACGATCTTTAAGCTACTCTTCGATGTGTAATGACGAGTGGCCAACTGCTTCCGTTTCTACGGTGACGTGCATCCGGAACTTACGTATAATACTACTGATTGGAGATTATGTGTGTCGTGTCGTTTTAAATTATTTAATAATTTATTTTGAAGTCTTGTTGAATCCCTGTGTTCAATTTGTATTATTATCATGTGCCATTAATTTATTTGTATTAAGTTATTTGTCTTAAATTATGGTAATAGTTATATATTTTATAATTAAATTGCATTTTGTAATTTCTAAAAAAATATATAAATAACATTAAATAATTTAATTTTCAAAGAACCATCTTTGGTGTCCTAATTATTCCTAGTCGTTTATAATCAATCCCCGACTTTCCTAATCCAAAAAATGAGGGGTGGAGGGTGGAGGAGGACGCTAAAAATTGAGTTACTTTGCCTCGAGGCATTCATATAAATTCTGGTATATGTAGAAATAACACGAAAAAGGATTTCAACGGTTAATCTCACGAAAGTAAAATTCTGATAAAAATAATTCAATAACTGTATTTATACCATCAGCATGGAACAGATGGTAGCGTAGGTCGTTGAGACATTATGCTACAAGCTGGAAGGTCGCGGGTTCGAGTCCCTATGAGATGGATTTTTTTTTTCAATTTACCTAATCTTTCCGGCCGCATTATAGCCCTGGGGTCGACTCAGCCTCTAACAGAAATGAGTACCAGGCATCTTCCTAGGAGGTAAAAGGCGGCCTGCGCGGAAGGCTGACAACCTCACCGTCATCTGTGAGCCAATTGTCTAGAGAAAATATCGGAGCCTCGACGTTTCACAACCCTATGGGCCTTCACGGCCTGTTACAGAGATAGCTTTATACCATCAGAATGGAATTATTATTTTCATTATTTAAGATATGGCCTAAATATGTATGTAGTTTTCATTTAAAGTTCAAATTCTACCCAATCACATCATTTGCGTAACTCAGAAGTCCTGTACTCCGTAGGGCAGACGTTCGTGTTCAGAATCTGACAGTCATTCACATGCTCAAGATAATAGTCGCACTTCAAGCCGTTACCGTGCTCATAATAACAGGTCTTTGGTTCGTATCCTGAGCCAAACAACTCTATTTCACACCGTTCTACCATTTTTCTTTGAGATCAGTTTTACTTTCTAATAATAAGGAGTATACGTGAGCAGGGTTCCTGGCTACAGATCCAGAGGTCCCGAGTTCGATTTCCGGCGCTACCAGATTTTTTTCTGAGAAGTAGTGAGTCGTGATAATAATAGTAGATCTCTTGCAAGGAGCTATTTCAAGGCTCCGGTCTAGAAAATCGAAATTAACGGCCGTGGGGATTCGCTGTGCTGACCACGCGACACCCTCTATCGGCAAAATTTGGCACTAACTTCGCCGACAAGCGGCGGTCGCTCGGTCGGCATAGTTCGCTTGCGGACTAAAATCACGGAGTTTGTTTTATATGTGAGCAGATGATCACTCACGGAGCTGAGCCCTTCTGGAAGAGCAGCCAATTCTGCAGCTACTCATGAATTTCCCAGCATTTTATGGTACCCGAAGGTTCATTACCATGTTCACAAGAGCCCTCCACTGGTCCCTACCCTGAGCCAGATCAATCCGGTCCATACCATAACATCCTATCTCTCTAAGATCCATTTTAATATTGTCCACCCACCTACCCCTTGGTCTTCCCAGTGGTCTCTTTCCGTCTGGCTTTCGCAACAATATCCTATACTCATTCCTCGTCTCCCCCATTCGTCAAAATGCACTGCCCACCTCATCCTCCTTGACTTGAGCATTCTGCTTTGGTGACGAAAAAAAGAAACAGAACTTGCTTTTAGACCCCACTGAACACGAAAGATGTTTTTAAAATTCTTTAACTTCTTGCTCCAAAAATAAGGGCCCTTCAAATGGGCTCCAAAAATCAATGTAGCCATTTCTTCAAAAACGGCTTCAATGATTTTAATTGAATTTTTATAACTTAAAGAGAAGGTGTCCATAAATGAAGCCAAATCGGTTGTATCCTAACGAACGTAACGGTTCGTGCGCTAGTGACTCAAATGATTTTGTTGAAACCTGCTTTATCGGTCGGACTGATTTAATTGTTGTTTGGTATTCAGTAACCAGCTTTGTTCTACCGACACGGTCGATTTCATTTCCAAGGTAGCGCAGTCGACTAGACGTACGAGTATACGAGGGAACATGTGCTATTATTAACATTAACCTTCCCTATATGCATTCCTTTCCCAAATGGCCTTTTCCCTTCCGGTTTGCCTACCAAAGTTTTGTATGCCCTTTTCATCAATTCTTTACTTTCTCTGGCAATTTCATGCTTCTTGAGTCGATCGCTCTGACATTATGTGAAGACACAAATTGTGAAGCTCCTCGTTATGCAATTACTGTCAGCCTCATATCACATTACCCCCTCTTCTTTCAGCACCTTAATTCGGCGACTGTACCCATTTCACTTCGTTGTTTCAGTGACGTTCTCAGATTCTATATAACACTCTCCCTATGTACTCGTATATAGGTAAAGGTAAAGCTATCCATCCCTGTAACAGGCCGTGAAAGCCCATAGGGTTGTGAGACGTCGAGGATCCCATATTTTCTAGACAGTCGGCTCACAGATGGCGGTGAGGTTGTCAGCCTTACGCGTCGGCCACCCTTTATCTCCAGGAAGACTCCTGGTACTAATTTCTATTAGAGTCTGAGTCGAACCCAGGGCCTAGTGCGGCTGCAATAATTAGATAAATTGAAAAATACAATGACCTCATCGGGAATCAAACCCGCGACCTTCCGGCTTATAGAATAGTGCCTCAACGAACTACACTACTGAGTGCCCCCTACGCACTTCCTATACAAATAAAAATCATGTGTCGCTAACATGTAGGAAAACCTGTTCCTGTAGCATCCAAAGCAACAGAATTATCTCTGAATATTTAGACGTTTCATGAAAGTTAATTAATTATGCTGAAACTGCATGTTGAAACTACTACCGGAAACTGGTTCCAAAAAGAACGAAATTCATCACGCATATTCGTTTCCTTCCACGGTTAAAGAATTCAAGGAAGTAACTCCACGCCCTCATACACCTTTTTGCGTTGGAATGCTTTATAGGGACAACTTTATTCACGCTGGAATAACAATTAATTTCTGTTAAATGCAATACCTATTCAACAAAGGGAGTTCATATGTAGCTTCGTTCTTTTGTCAGGACTGAAGACTATGCCTAGCAAGAAACAGTGCTCGCTTCAAGCTGGTTTATTCAGTGGCTTGTTCTTCAACCTGAAGATGGAGGCGACATGTTCCTCCGAAATATCTGTCGAATTTTATCGGACTATATGGCGTTTCATTCCAGAAGACATGACTGTTCATAACGACCAGTGTGAGAACATGAGATCCTACCTAGACTTCATTGCTTACCGCGAGCAAGTCACCGCGACCTTGTCTGTAGCTATATGCACTTCATAGCTTCTTATACGGTTCTAAGCAAGTAAAACAAATGTTTCAACTGACGAGTAGCAGAGAAATATGGCAGCAATATTATACGTCATACACGTTACATAAAACATAACCACGCACTAAATTCAAACACGTTAAATCCTCGAGTTTATTACTCATGTTATGGGTACACGCAGACACTAAAATCCACAGTTGATTGCAAGACTTATTCAATTTTTTATTACATCTAAGCATATACAAACATTGTTAGGTTTTACGGTCTCACAAGGGTGACTATATAAAGAGTACTTTGTTCTGTATTCCAGTAGATGTTCATACGTTTTGGAGGAATATACTCTCTTATTTAGAGTCGGAAAGCAAGCCAAGCAAGAACAAACTATCAGTGAAAATATTTACCAAAGGAATTCATAAGTCTACGTAGTAGATTCATAGTTTTGAAACCAAAAATATGTTCAGTATTTAACATTTTCTATGAAGTTTAGCCGTCTATCCGTCAGACACTAGAAGACTTACCAAAGAAAGTCACTAATCTACATAGTAGAAACACTGAAAACTGTTTGGAACTAACTCACTGCCAGTATAATAGTAGTAGTTAATAAATTATCAAAGAGACTCGTGCAGAGGTAACTAGTCTATGCAACTGTCAACAGATTTTTTTTCTATCGAACCCAAAATATCATCACGGTTTTCACAAAATCTCACAAATTGGCCATATTTAGAACCAGCTCAATCAGCTTATTTCTTCTTAACCAAATTTTCTAAGATTCATTTTAGCACTACCCTCTCGGTCTTCTATTGTGACTTCCGAAGACGGTTTCCATGCCTATTTTTGTTCTTCACACGCGTCCTCAATGTTGATATTCATCATTAATTAATTGCCCTAGAAGTACTATGTGACGACAACATGTTACAATGCTCTTAATTTTCTTTATATTTAACCACTCTGGCGTAAAGTAATCCACATTTCACCTTGGTCTCTCAGATGGACTGCAAGTCACACCCATACTGCACGCCAGTCTTGCCTGTGAGATGTGTTGAAAGCGACACCGGTATCTGTAATCCCACTGACAGATTTCTATCCACATGACTCAGTCAGTCCAAGTGACACACGAAGTTCGTTCGACTGTGGTGGTGCAATCGTGTGAAAGACTCGCTACTACATACCATGCAGCACACGTAATTGAACGTGTTGAGAACTGAATGGAATGTGGACTACATTCTTACATACGCTACAACGAGTCGCCTTTGTCTTGGCCACGGTGAACCTTCCGGTTCCATAATTCATTGATCACCTTTTCCAGGAACACCCACTGGAGAAGGGGATTCATAGACACACAGACAGCACGGAGATTGCATAAGCCTATTATCGGAAAGTTGTAGGTCTTGCAGAAAACGATATTTTCTGCGCTGTTGAATGACGCTGATCCCGATGCATCTGATCTTGATTTGGGTTCTGATTTTCGCAGTGACAAATTTTCCCATGATGTAATATCGGAAGAAATGGAGAGTAGGCTTCCAGGCTTTCTTCATGACATCTGCCAGTGGTCTACCGCTTAGTCTAGAGATGTAAAAGGGGGAAAGGGGATTCCACACGATAGATTGTTGTTATACCTGTAAAGAAGATAAGATAAAACTATCCCTGTAACAGGCCGTGAAGGTCCGTAGGGTTTTAGAGGTCGAGGCTCTCACATTATCTAGACAATCGGCCCACAGATGGCGGTGAGGTTGTCGGCCTTACGCGCCAGCCATCCTTTACCCTCCAGGAAGATTCCTGGTACTTATTTCTGTTAGCCAAGGCTGCCCCAGCGCCATAGTGCGGCTGGAAGGATTAGGTAAATTGAAAAAATCCAATAACCTCATCGGGAATCGAAACCGCAATCTTCCGGCTTGTAGCACAGTGCCTCAACCAACTACGCTACCGCGTGTCCCATTGTTATACCTGTATCTGAGAAGAACTTGAATGTTGGAGGAAAAGTTGTCCTCAGGTTGTCGCATTCGCATCCTCAAGTCTCTTTAGTGTTCACTGACTCCTTTCTCACTACTCGATGCGTTATCACGCAGATTCTTGCTACAGGCACAGTAATTTCTAGCGAGTCCCCAGAGGGATAACTTTTGTGAATGATGTGAGTGGCTCACGTGATCAGGCTATGCGTCATTATGGTAATGTCTGTCCAGTTAAATGGCCGGATAATCCCATGCTTCAAGAAAATCTGGCGTTCAGGAGGAAAACAAATGCAGATGATGATCAAGGACATACAGCAAATATATTCATATCGAGCGACCTGCAGATTTAAGCAAGTTCAACACGAATATGGGAGGCGTGCGCATACTTTGTGATGAGTTTTGAGTAAATATGCAATATGCAAGACAATCGGCCGCGATAGCGTAGTTGATTGAGGCACAATGCTACAAGCCGGAAGTTCGCGGATTCGAGTCCCGAAGAAGTGGATTTTTTAATTTACCTAATCCTTCCATCCGCGCTATGACCCTGGGGTCGACTCAGCCCCTAACAGAAATGAATACCCGGAATATTCCTGGGGGGTAAAAGGCGGCCGCCGCGTAAGGCTGACAATCTTAACGCCATTTGCGAGCCGATTGTCTAGTTAATGTGTGAATGTCAACGTCTCACAACCTTCTGGGCATACATGACCTGTTACAGGGATAGCTTTAGCTTCTCTTTCTTTTTTCCTTGGCGCTACAGCCCCAGTGGGCCTAGGCCTACCTCCATGAACTTCTCCGTTCACTTCGGTTTTTCTAGGTCTTACACGTTCAGTAGGACTCCTTGGGCGGGTGATCAGCTCGTGATCACAAACACAGAAAAAGGCACACACAGAAACTAAACATCCATGCCCTGAGTGGGATTCGAACCCATGATCCCGGTTTCCAAGCGAGCGAAGACAGTACATTCCAGCTTTACGTTTAGCTTACCATATTGTGCCCCCAGAAATACTTGGATTATTTTGTTGTTTTTTTTCGGTTGTGTACATACTCCCATACAACTAATTATCATGTGTAATGTCGCTTAAATTGCCGGTCACAGTAGCCTCGCGGACGCTGGAATCGTGGGTTCGAATCCCACTTAAGGCATGGGTGTTTGGTGTGTGTATGCGTTTATAATGTGTTTGTGTTGCCCTGTGTTTAGGTAACGGCCTTGCGACGACCTGATCAGTCGTCCAAAGAGTCCTACCGTCTGTGTAAAGATTACGGAACTGAATAACAGGCCTGGGCCCTGAATGGGATGAAAGAGCCATTGAAAAAGAAGTATCTTGAAATAATCACATACATAAAACTAATCAAAGATATCCGGCTCGATAGAATATTGTTATAGCAAGTGTCACGTAACTTCGAACAAGCCAAGAGTAACCTTGAATGTGCAGAAGAAAAATCTCAGACAAGGGGATGTGTTCGAGGGTGTGAGAAGTGACAGGCGGCCAGTGACACTTGCTTTACTTTGTAATAAAAAAGAGCTTAACACCTACCACTACGAAACATTTCGACTCCATGCACTGAAGGACGTCTAGCGCTCTTCCCGTCTTAGAACTTGATCCAGTTTCCACGCCGATACTAATGAAAACAGACCTAAAATGCATCAAGTGGGCAGAACACCAGTGGCATGACGAGATGAAAATCATGTTGGTAACAGTCTTCGAGAAAGAGCAAACTCCGGCACATCGTTAACAGGGTTCCAAGGACGGATCACAAATCAAAGGTCACTGTGACCCCACGTTCCTAGGCCGCTCGAATAAACCTCGAGTCATGGATATACATGCTGATCCGACACATAGGGCATACTACCAGTTAATGAGGCATATGCTGTTTTTAGAATTCCAACTGGGAACTGGCCACGAGAATTTTGAGATGAAGTAGAGGAAGGACTACTCTGACGAAACTCTGTAGTTTGAAATGTGTAAAGACGTCTGTAATCTGACTAGAATTGGAGGCAACCAGGTTTATCTGAGATGTGTTTCAGTGCATTAAATGAGATAAAACGATTGTTTTATTTCTTGTATTAATTCCGGAAAGGTTCGATTAAGATTATCTTGATATGATAACGTCACATGTATGGGGGTTTCTCGACTAATAATTGTGGATTTTAGATGTGATGATTACGTTTATTTGACGTCACTTTAGAATCACACTCGGTTATAACAGTTCACACACTCAGCTCCTTCTGGATAAGGAATCTCACACTGCGCAACTCTGCTTCGTTCTCGAAAGCTCGTTGATTCATTTCCGAGTCACTTCTTCTTCCGCTTTGTCGTATTCTGGTTCTTCTTCCGACTTCGCTTCTGAACTGGCCTCCTTTATCCTCGCTAGGCGGCTGGGATAGGAATCACCTGGTCGCGCCATAGCTCAAGCGGTTAGTCGCTGGTTTCCCACCGCGGCGGCCCGGGTTCGATCCCGGGTCTGGTCCAGTGGTATTTGTGGTGCAAAAAGTGGCGCTGGGGCGGGTTTCCTCCAAGTACTTCGGTTTCCCCTGCCAATCTTCATTCCACAAATTCTCCGTCATCATAAACACGCGGGGCAGGCTACAATAAGCCAATCAGTGGCCGCCGTGCCGAGTGGACCCGGTTGGACTCCACCCCCCACTAAGCGAATTAAAAAAATGTAGGAATCACCTCCTTGAAGATTTCTCGCGTTGTCACGTGAATGTGTTTATAATTGCCGCATAGGCAACGATGTATTCTTTGTTCCTTGTTATAACAGAAATATGACTACCGAGCCGTTGCTCAACAACCGACAGCTCCATCAGCACCCAGAGTAAATGTGTATTTCGTGTTACCATGGGAACTTGCTCCGCTAAGCCCCGTCCAGCAGATGGGCAGGTTTCAGCTTTCAGGCGTCATGTCACAATAATTATGTGCTTCATTTTATTGCAAATGATCCTCTGAGTCAATGTCCTTAGCCGAATAAGGCACTTGTGATTACCAAGCAACGTTCGGAAATGCACTCCCCAATGCGATTACGAACATATTGTTGTCTGTTAAGAGAGTAGCTTATTTCAGTACAGAAGTGCACTGTAGCAGCACAAAAATCATGGTCACGTATATTTTCAAATACAACAGTGATTACAATAAGACATATCTCCTTGCTTCCCAGAAGTAGCTCCTGTTTCCTGCTTCGTCCTCTAATGCCGTTGCCGAGTGTCTTGCCAGGAACTCTACGACTACGTCACTTGGTCCGTTTCCTCAGCCGACCGCAGCGTTTTACGGCCAGACGCCGGTCCTCCAGTGCTATGATAGTCTCTGCTGCGGCTTCTTCGTTAGGGACTCCTGATTCTCCACTACGAACTTCATTTCCTCTGGAACTGCCTCCAGCTTCTCCGGACAGGCCTTCATCTCTTCAAGCCAGGCATTCATCTTTGCCTCAACCTTTTCTTGGATGATACTTCCTGTGGCTTTTAGGCCGCGCCATAGCTCAAGCGGTTAGTCGCTGGTTTCCCACCGCGCGGCCCGGGTTCTATTCCGGGTCTGGTCAAGTGGGATTTGTGGTGGACAAAGTGGCGCTGGGGCAGGTTTTCTCCAAATACTTCGGTTTCCCCTGCCAATCTTCATTCCACCAATTGCTCCACAATCACCCTCACCTATCACCTGGGGCTGGTACAATAGGCCAGAAGTGGTCGCAGTGCAAGGGACTTAGTCCCACCTCACTAGCAATAAAAAAAATATTGTGGCTTTGATTTTCCCTTGGTCAGTCTTCATTTCTTCTTTCATCTCTTATCATTCTGTTCTTATTTCGACTTTTATGTTCGCTTCCAAGCCAGCAGGCGTGCCAACATTTGTTCCATTACTTGTTCCATTTATATAGTGTGGCGATATACATATTTGCTGCTATCTTCAGTTCAGAAGTGGTCGCCAATCAATCAATCAATCAATCAATCAATCAATCAATTCAATCCCACTTCTGACACCAGTTCTCGCACGTTTGAGTGTGACTATGGACGCGGTTTAGATTGACAGTCGGATCTGTTGAACACTTTTACAGCTCGTGACTACACTTTACGGATCAAAGTCACACAGAGATAGTGTTATGTCAATATATCATCAGAATTAATGCGTTTTGCAGTGTTGTACTAAATGGAAAATACACCTAGATTTGTAAGATTTGAGGCTTTCACGGCGGTGACTATGAAGAAAGCAGTCTTCTGGTATTTGGCACCGTGTATATATGGTGTTAACCAACGTTTCGGAGGAACGTATCGCCTCCATCTTCAGGGTAGGAGGAAAAATATAAGAAATCCGCAAGCGAAGAGACCGTGCTTTTACCGGTTCTCACGGTCTCTTCGCTTGCGGATTTCTTATATTTTTCCTCCTACCCTGAAGATGGAGGCGATACGTACCTCCGAAACGTCGGTTAACACTACATGTACACGGTGCCAAATCCCAGAAGACTGCTTTCTTCACACCTAGATTTGTCAGTTGATGATGATCTCAAATAATTTGCAATTAATTTCAATTTGCTGGAGCTGTTTGCACATGATGCAACAAGAGGCAGACTGAAAGAGATTATGTAATGATGGGAAACAGCGTCAAAGGGCGTAGTCCTGTATCAGCTGGCAAAGATCGAGAGGAGTTTTCATTTTACCTGAGGCATTAAACTTTGTGCCTAATGCTTGAAGCTCTCCACCTCTAAACACATTTCTGCATCATCAACATCCTTGTCATAACCCGCAGCTAAGCTGTGTGCGGCTGTTCTTAACTGAGACAGTTCTATGCGTGGGAGTTCAGAACAAGAAACAAATGTATGTAGTTGCATCGTTTGCAAAACTTCACTTAACTGATTTGCGTCGGCTATGAGAGAACCGAAGCCGGTCACGGTAGCCGAGCGGTCTAAGGCATGCACTGTCTTCGCTCGCTCGGAAGCCGGGATCGTGGATTCGAATCCCACTCAGGGCATGGATGTTTGTGTGCGTTTTTCTGTGTTTGTCTACAGGTAGAGGCCTTACGACGAGCTGATCACTTGCCCAAGGAGTCCTACCGAATGTGTATGATCTAGTAAACCGAAAGTGAAACGGAGAGTTTCATGGAGGTAGGCCTAGGCCCAAAATTGGGGCTGTAGCGCCACAGAAAAAAAAAATGAGAGAACCGAAAATTTATTTTATCTGTATAGGAAAGAAACCGGTCTAGGAAACCGAAATTAATGGCCGTGGGGATTCGTTGCGCTGACCACGCGACACCCTCTATCCGCTAAAGTTGGCACTAACTTCGCCGACAAGCGGCGGTCGCTCGGTCGGTATAGTTCGCTTGCGAACTACAGGTCACGGAGTTTTTTTTTTTTGTATATGAAAGAAATGTTCTGAGAATATAATAAAATTCTTATAGTTTGTTGCAGGCTATAATTATTTTCTTGTCTCTCACTGATGGGAAAGTTCTGGGAAGTTTTTACAGAGTAAGTAAGAGATTCTTCATCCACGCTATTACGTATTTCTATCAATGTGTTCTTCAATACAGCTCATACTTTTCTGGCTTGTCTGTCACATTCTTGGATTGGACTTCTCTATCGAGTCAAAAAATGTGGCTCAGAACTGGATTCCAGCTGACCAGTGTGTACAAAAATAGTAAATCTATTTGAACCAGAAGACTTTGGGTTTCTGAAAAGGGTCCTGAGTTCTCCGATGTATTGCCGATAGCATCGTACAACAACGCAACCCCTTTTTTCCCTGTGAATGAGCGCCCTAATACCACTTACTTCAGAACACCAGTATGCTCACCGAGTGATGGCTGAAACGTGTTCATCAATATTTCCCAGCGGCTGATGGAAAATGATAATAACGCGAAAAATCTTTGTAAAATTCAGAAAAATGAAAGAGCGGCATTATTCAAAGACTCTGCATTTACACCTACTAGATTACAACTGTACGTCATACGAGGCACAAAGCGGCCTCCATAGTCTAGGGGTAACGTTCCCACCTCGTGACTCAAGGTACGTGGGTTCAAACCCGGCGGAGGTCGTGGAATTTTTAAGGGCGGAAAAATTCAGGGAACAAGTCCTCCGGGAGAGACTTTAAGCCGTGGGTCCCGTGTCGTAGCTTTACGGCACGTAAAAGAACCTCATGTCTCAAGGGGAACTCTGAGCAAAATTCAGCACATTTCCCGCCCAACAGTAGTCTCTAACGCCTCTGGTAGATGGGAGAAGCATCGAGATACCGCTGAGCCAGTAGAGGCCATACTCGCTGGCTGAGTCGGGACGCACGCACCAGTACCGGTAGGGTATAGAGACTGGTAGAATATCACAGGGGTACGCACAATGGACCAGTACTGGTCTAAGTGCATGGGGAAACCAACCCTCTCCAATAACAACAACAACAACAACAACAACATACGAGGCACAAATTTGACAAATTCCCTTGCCTGAAAAATGCCTAGTCGGGCTCCAGTGCAGTTGCCCGCCATACTTGCTGTGTTGTCACTACATTGACCTCTTGCGTTTGTATACCAGTCCCATCTAATGACAGTTTATAATGAACCTGTAAGGCAAATCCAGTTATAATATTTTCACTGGGATGAACCAAGTGCATACAATTCTTCTATCGGTTAATATTGACATGAAGAATTATGACTTATTCTATATTTGTGGCCAACATGAGGGCTCAGTCGAATAAGAGTGGAAAATTCTTTGTTTTTTAAAGTTCAGAAAGGAGTTCAGTTCGATTTCTTTTTGCCCATCAAGTAAATAAACTTATTTTCAATTTTATTGGAATAAGAAGTTCAGAGAAACATTGCTTGGTCTTCAAGCCATCCCTTTCAGTGTCGTCTTATGGTTTATATTACTTCCGTAGTAGCAAGAAACACCAAAGCATTCGGACTTAAAATATTATCACTGGAAAAATAAGCGACGGATTAAGACCGCCCCATAGCTCAAGCGGTTAGTCGCTGGCTTTCCACCGCGGCGGCTAGGGTTCGATTCCGGGTCTGGTCAAGCGGGATTTGTGGCGGACAAAGTGGCGCTGGGGCTGCCCCTGCCAATCTTCATTCCACCAATTACTCCAAAATCACCCTCACCTATCATCTGGGGCTGGTACAATAGGCCAGAAGTGGCCGCAGTACAAGGGACTTAGTCCCACCCCACTAGCAATAAGAAAAAGCTATGGATTACATTTTTGCCAAAAAGAAACATGAAAAACACATCTGAAAATTCCCCCAAAATTTATCATACTCATTCGTTTCCTTATTGAATTTCACCATGAATAATGCGCCTGTCTTTCGTTTCTTTTTCCACTGACTTCCACTACAAAAATTGCTGCCATGTGCTATATATCGACTGGGAAGTCAGTTGGTAAACCAATAACCCGAAAAGGTTTCAGTTCAGTGTTCATGGTTGAGACCAGGCTTCATGCAGTTGAGACGATGAAAGTCCATTTAAACTTAGCTGAATTTGCATTCTCTTCACTCATTGAACTACCTGCAGCCGACTGGCTATTCGTTATGTCATTATTTGCAATTACTGAAATTTACAGAAAATTTCTGGACTTTCAGATTCGTATGTGTCAGGCGTAATACTTTCACAACGTTTATTATTTGTAGAAAGCTGTGTACTGCAAATTAACTTCGTTTCTTTTGTGGGTATGTAGTTAACCACTCCTGCCATTATTGCTTCTTCTCTTTGCTTCTTCATACACGCAGTACATAGAAGAAAGTACTATGATCGTGAAAAAATCGGTCCCAGGAATTGACTGACTTAAGGTTTGGCCATACAGAGCGCTACGCTATGTTCGCTACGTACACTGTGTACACTCGGCGACGCAGCTAACATAGGGAACATAGCGTACGTAGCGTACAGAAGTCTGTGTGGCCAGTCACATTGGCAATAAAGGGAGATATTTTTCAGTTCGTATAGCGAACATAGCGTACGTAGCGTGCGTCGTGTATGTAGCGCTCTGTGCGGCCGAACCTTTATACGCTTATAGCACCCCTGAATACGAAGAAGTGCCTATTGGTTTGCTGTCTGTATGTATGTACGAATGTATATATGTATGTATATGTACACATGTACGTATGTATTGTCACATGTAGGGGTGACTATCGAAGGAGTTTAGACTGAATATTTGATTTATTGACCACTTACAGGTCGTAACTACAAATAACTATAACATTATCGCTGATTTCCACACTTTACAAATCACAATACGCCAAGTCTTCTCCGGCATGCTGTTTTCACTAGACGTTTCCTGGTAACGGATTTTACAGTGAAGATCCTTCAGCTTCACGCTCTCAAGTCCTCTCTTCACATACTCCCGTGCAGAACTGACTAAATTTTAACCTTGTCCCTTGCTTAAAACCTCTCGGCACGGATCACATATAAAACACAGCTCTTCTATTGTTGCTTTAGTGTATGTTTCTGCGGAAACGTTTTCACCAAGCAGTTGACCAGAAACGGCCCTGGTATATCCGCCTATCACGCGATCGTTGCATAGCAACGGCTCTACACTGCGACGTACGTATGGATGGATATGCGACTGAACTGTTGGATTGATTTTATTCTTATTCGAAACTGAAGATTTTATCTCTTATAGATTGTTTTACGATGAATATGAAATTTTAGTCCATGATTCATTTCACCGTCTTTTAGTGCATACATTTATCTACCTCACTCCTTCCTCCCGCACTATATGTTTCGGCACAAAAGTGCCATCTTCAGGTGCTTATTCGATTAACGTCAAACTAGTTCACTGAATGCCTTGTCTTCATATTAAAATAATTAAAATATATATTTATCATATATACTGATAATTATTAAAAATATTACAATTGTTCAGGATTTTTCCTACGTCGTATCTCACTTCTTGAGTAACCTCTAATCTCTTCTGTCGGAGCACTCTTTCTATTATCTTGTGTGTATTGTGTTTTATGTTGTGTCTTGCTCCTGTGACTGCGTGTGTTATACTGCTGGGCCTGCTGGGTATGTTAGGTTAGGTTAGGTTGGGTTGGGTTAGGTTGGGTTAGGTTAGGTTATGTTAGGTTAGGTTGGGTTTGCGCAGTAGACATTTCCGCATCAATGAGTAACTGCTGTTAAGTTACGTTAGGTGAGATGAGGTTGGGCGAGGTGACGTGACTAGGCGTGACTTGGCGTGACTTGACTTAACGTGACTTAACGTGGCTTGACATGACTTGGCGTGACTGACGTGACTTTGCGTGACTCGACGTGACTTGGCGTGATTCGCTGTGACTTGACGTCACTTGACGTGACTTGGCGTGACTTGGAATTCCTTGACGAGAGGCGAGGCTAGAGGGGACTAGGCGAGGCGAGGCGAGGCGAGGCTACGCTAGGCTAGGCTAGGCTAGGTTAGGTTAGGTTAGGTTAGGTTAGAGTATGTTATGTTATGTTAGGTTTGCGCAGTAGACTTGTCCGCATCAATCTGTAACTGAGGAGTACCATTCCCTGCTGTTAAGTTTGGTTAAGTGAGGTGAGTTTGGGTGAAGTGACGTGACGTGACGTGACGTGACTTGGCGGGACTTGCCGTTACTTGACATGACTTGGCGTGACTGACGTGATTTGATGTGACTAGACGTGTCATGGCGTGACTTGACGTCACTTGGCTTGACTTGACGTGACTTGACGTTAATCGGCGTGACTTGAAGGGAGGCGAGGCGAGGCGAGGCGGGGCGAGGATAGGCTAGGCTACGTTAGGTTAGGTTTGCGCAGCAGACTTTTCCGCATCAATGAGTAACGGCTGTTAAGTTAGGTTAGGTGAGATGAGGTTGGGTGAGGTGACGTGACTTGGCGTGATTAGGCGTGACTTGGCGTGACTTGACTTAACGTGGCTTGACATGACATGACGTGACATGGCGTGACTTGGCGTGACTCGACGTGACTTGACGTTGCTTGACGTGACTCGGCGTGACTTGGCGTGATTTGAAGGGAGGCGAGGCGAGGCGAGGCGAGGCGAGGCGAGGCGAGACGGGTCTAGGCGAGGGTAGGCTAGGCAAGGTTAGGTTAGGTTAGGTTATGTTAGGTTAGGTTAGGTTTGCGCTGTAGACTTTTCCGCATCCATGAGTAACTGCTGTTATGTTAGGTTAGGTGACATGAGGTTCGGTGAGGTGACGTGACTTGGCGTGACTAGCCGTGACTTGGCGTGACTTGACTTGATGTGACTTGACCCGGCTTGACATGACTTGGTGTGGCTGACGTGACTTGACGTGACATGACGTGACATTGCGTGACTTGGCGTGACTCGACGTGACTTACGTTGCTTGACGTGACTCGGTGTGACTTGGCGTAATTTGAAGGGGGCGAGGCGGGACGGGTCTAGGCGAAGCGAGGCGAAGCGAGGCGAGGCGAGGGTAGGCTAGGCTAGGTTAGGTTAAGTTAGGTTAGGTTAGGTTGGGTTGGGTTAGGTTAGGTTATGTAAGGTTATGTTAAGTTAGGTTAGGTTAGTTTGCGCAGTAGACTTTTCCGCATCAAAGAGTAACTGCTGTTAAGTTAGGTTAGGTGAGTTGGGGTTCGGTGAGGTGACGTGACTTGGCGTGATTTGACTTGACGTGACTTGACGTGACATTGCGTGTCTTGACGTGACATGACGTGAAGCGACGTGACTTGACGTGACTTGGCGTGACGCGACGTGACTTGGCGTGGCGCGACGTGACTTGGCGTGACTTACGTTGCTTGACGTCACTCGGCGTGATTTGAAGGGTGGCGAGGCGGGACGGGTATAGGCGAAGCGAGGCGAAGCGAGGGTAGGCTACGTTAGGTTAGGTTAGGTTAGGTTATGTTAGGTTAGGTTAGGTTAGGCTTGCGCAGTAGACTTTTCCGCATCAATGAGTAACTGCTGTTAAGTTAGGTTAGTTGAGATGAGGTTGGGTGAGGTGACGTGACTTGGCGTGATTAGGCGTGACTTGGCGTGACTTGACTTAACGTGGCTTGACATGACTTGGCGTGACTAGTAGTGACTTGACATGACTTGGCGTGACTAACGTGACTTGGCGTGACATGACATGGCGTGACTTGATGTGACTCGACGTGACCTGACGTTGCTTGACGTGACTCGGCGTGACTTGGCGTGATTTGAAGGGAGGCGGGGCGAGACGGGTCTAGGCGAAGCGAGGCGAGGGTAGGCTAAGTGAGGTTAGGTTAGGTTAGGTTAGGTTAGGTTAGATTAAGTTAGATTAGGTAAAGTAAGGTTAGGTTTGCGCAGTAGACTCATCGGCATCAATGAGTAACTGCTGTTATGTTAGGTTAGGTGAGTTGATGTTGGGTGAGGTGACGTGACTTGGCGTGACTAGCCGTGACTTGGCGTGATTTGACTTGACGTGACATTGCGTGTCTTGACATGACTTGGCGTGACTAGTAGTGACTTGACATGACTTTGCGTGACTGACGTGACTTGACGTGACATTGCGTGACTCGACGTGACTTGACGTGACTCGGCGTGACTTGGCGTAATTTGAAGGGGGCGAGGCGGGACGGGTCTAGGCGAAGCGAGGCGAGGCGAGGGTAGGCTAGACTAGGTTAGGTTAGGTTAGGTTAGGTTAAGTTAGGTTGGGTTAGGTTAGGTAAGGTTATGTTAAGTTAGGTTAGCTTAGGTTTGCGCAGTAGACTTTTCCGCATCAATGAGTAACTGCTGTTAAGTTAGGTTAGGTGAGTTGGGGTTCGGTGAGGTGACGTGACTTGGCGTGACTAGCCGTGACTTGGCGTGATTTGACTTGACGTGACTTGACGTGACATTGCGTGTCTTGACGTGAAGCGACGTGACTTGACGTGACTTGGCGTGAGGCGACGTGACTTGGCGTGACGCGACGTGACTTGGCGTGACTTACGTTGCTTGACGTGACTCGGCGTGATTTGAAGGGTGGCGAGGCGGGACGGGTATAGGCGAAGCGAGGCGAGGGTAGGCTACGTTAGGTTAGGTTAGGTTAGGATAGGTTAGGTTAGGTTAAGTTAGGTTAGGTTATGTTAGGTTAGGTTAGGCTTGCGCAGTAGACTTTTCCGCATCAATGAGTAACTGCTGTTAAGTTAGGTTAGGTGAGATGAGGTTGGGTGAGGTGACGTGGCTTGGCGTGACTAGGCGTGACTTGATATGACTTGGCGTGACTAGTAGTGACTTGACATGACTTGGCGTGACTAACGTGACTTGGCGTGACTAACGTGACTTGGCGTGACTTGATATGACACGACGTGACCTGACGTTGCTTGACGTGACTCGGCGTGACTTGGCGCGATTTGAAGGGGGGCGGGGCGAGACAGGTCGAAGCGAAGCGAGGCGAGGCGAGAGTAGGCTAAGTTAGGTTAGGTTAAGTTAGGTTAGATTAAGTTAGGTTAGGTCATGTTAGGTTTGCGCAGTAGACTTATCCGCATCAATGATTAACTGCTGTTAAGTTAGGTTAGGTGAGTTGAGGTTGGGTGAGGTGGCATGACTTGGCGTGATTTGACTTGACGTGACTTGACCTGGCTTGACATGACTTGGCGTGACTTGTAGTGACTTGACATGACTTGGCGTGACTGACTTGACTTGACGTGACATTGCGTGTCTTGACGTGACATGGCGTGACGCGACGTGACTTGACGTTACTTACGTTGCTTGACGTGACTCGGCGTGACTTGGCGTGATTTGAAGGGAGGCGATGCGGGACGGGTCTAGGCGAAGCGAGGCGAGGGTAGGCTAGACTAGGTTAGGTTAGGTTAGGTTAGGTCAGGTTAAGTTAGGTTAGGTTATGTTAGGTTAAGTTGGGTTAGGTTAGGTTATGTCAGGTTAGGTTAGGTTTGCGCAGTAGACTTTTCCGCATCAATGAGTAACTGCTGTTAGGTTAGTTGAGATGAGGATGGGTGAGATGACGTGACTTGGCGTGATTAGGCGTGACTTAGCGTGACTTGACGTGGCTTGACATGACTTGGCGTGACTAGTAGTGACTTGACATGACTTGGCGTGACTGACGTGATTTGGCGTGACATGACATGGCGTGACTTGATGTGACTCGACGTGACTGGACGTGACCTGACGTTGCTTGACGTGACTCGGCGTGATTTGAAGGGAGGCGGGGCGAGACGGGTCTAGGCGAAGCGAGGCGAAGGTAGGTTAGGTTATGTTAGGTTAGGTTAGATTAAGTTTTGTTAGGTAAAGTAACGTTAGGTTTGCGCAGTAGGCTTATCCGCATCAATGAGTAACTGCTGTTAAGTTAGGTTAGGTGAGATGTGGTCGGGTGAGGTGTCGTGGCTTGGCGTGACTAGCCGTGACTTGGCGTGATTTGTCTTGGCGTGACTTGACCTGGCTTGACATGACTTGGCGTGACTAGTAGTGACTTAACATAACTTGGCGTAACTGACGTGACTTGACGTGACATGACGTTTCATTGCGTGACTTGACGTGACTCGGCGTGACTTGGCGTGATTTGAAGGGAGGCGGGGCGAGACGGGTGTAGGCGAAGCGAGGCGAGGGTAGGCTAAGTTAGGTTAGGTTAGGTTAGGTTAGGTTAGATTAAGTTAGGTTAGGTTTGCGCAGTAGACTTATCCGCATCAATGAGTAACTGCTGTTAAGTTAGGTTAGGTGAGATGAGGTTGGGTGAGGTGACGTGACTTGGCGTGATTAGGCGTGACTTGGCGTGACTTGACTTAACGTGGCTTGATATGACTTGGCGTGACTAGTAGTGACTTGACATGACTTGGCGTGACTGACGTGACTTGACGTAACATTGCGTGTCTTGACGTGACTTGGCGTGAGGCGACGTGACTTGACGTGACTTACGTTGCTTGACGTGACTCGGCGTGACTTGGCGTGATTTGAAGAGAGGCGAGGCGGGACGGGTCTAGGCGATGCGAGGCGAGGCGAGGGTAGGCTAGGCTAGGCTAGGCTAGGTTAGGTTAGGTTAGGTTAGGTTAGGTTAAGTTAGGTTAGGTTGGGTTAGGTTGGGTTATGTTGGGTTAGGTTGGGTTAGGTTAGGTTTGCGCAGTAGACTTTTCCGCATCAATGAGTAACTGCTGTTAAGTTAGGTTAGGTGAGATGAGGTTGGGTGAGGTGACGTGTCTTGGCGTGACTAGGCGTGACTTGGCATGACTTGACTTGACATGGCGTGACTAGTAGTGACTTGACATGACTTGGCGTGAGTAGTAGTGACTTAACATGACTTGGCGTGACTGACGTGACTTGGCGTGACATGACATGGCGTGACTTGATGTGACTCGACGTGACCTGACGTTGCTTGACGTGACTCGGCGTGACTTGGCGTGATTTGAAGAGAGGCGAGGCGGGANCTTAGGTTAGGTTAGGTTAAGTTATGTTAGGTAAAGTAAGGTTAGTTTTTAGGCTTATCCGCATCAATGAGTAACTGCTGTTAAGTTAGGTTAGGTGAGATGAGGTCGGGTGAGGTGACGTGGCTTGGCGTGACTAGCCGTGGCTTGGCGTGACTAGCCGTGGCTTGGCGTGACTAGCCGTGGATTGGCGTGACTAGCCGTG